>NC_143253.1:137080283-137385737 GCF_984573655.1 Nuphar pumila
GTGTCAACTCTCAACTCCCTACCCACCAAGAAGGGCTTCGCTTCGCTGCTCCCATCAGAAACCCAGCGACTGGCGATCGACTCCTCTCTCTCAACTCGCTGTCTATTTCTCTCTCCATATCTCTATTCTATTGTTTTAGTTATAATCGTTAGTGATAGTTTACATTGGTATCTTGAAAGGGACTTTCATGGTTCTCATTTATACTTTGGTATCTATAGTGTTATTATAATTGTTTTATTGAATTCCTCTCTCTCTCTCTCTCTATTATATATATATATATATGTGTGTCAGAATTTTACTCGGGTAGTTTTTTTTTTTCACTTGATATCTAGTTAGGACGATTGAGTTGATTAATTTCTTGGGCATCATAGAAAGATGGACGAAAGAGAACAAAAGATACATTACAGGTTTCATAGCAATTCTATTTAATTACTCTTAAATTCTATAGAGAGCATATGGATCCCATCTCAAGAATACTCATTTCTATTGATAAAAAGAACAGAAACTATGAATAAATTTAAAACCGTTCCAACTAAGAATCAAGAGGACATTTTTTGGTAAATCTAAAAAGGGATTTACCAAGGGCTATAGTCACAGTGATCCTCCTATTTAACTACTTCAGTCATTTTAGAACACCTCATATGTTAAGGTTGAGCTTCTATATTAAGTAAATTTGGTTAAGTTGATTATTTATTTTCAAAAATAAAAGGCACTGTATTAGAAAAAATCTCATTTTTTGTTTTGATGGAGAGAGAGACACACCTTTTTATATTTATACGTATAGAATCCAATCTGTATTGTGTATCATTGGTAATAATAAGAACTAAACTATTATGGACAGTTATCGGATCATTATGTCGTTCATGCAGGTCAAAACTTACCCGATAAAAAATTTTGCTATTCTAGTTACTTCGTTCCCTATTTTTAGGGATACGAATCCTTAGAAAATGAATCTTATTTCTATCGAGCTGAAACAATATATATGTTGATGGCTCCAGTATAGTTTAATAGCTATTTGGCTTCAATCTTTTCTTTACAAAAATTGTCAACTAGAAACTACTCATCTTGAGTAATGCTCCGCTCGGATGTGTATGGGAAAGAGGGGTTGACCCTACCAAAAAATGTGTAACTCAATGTTTGAATTGAGGGTTCTTGTCTTAATGCACTACTTCTACTTATATCATCTTTCTTATTAAATAAATGATAATATATATTTTGAATAAATCATGAATCTTTCTAGAACAGTATCAAGGATCTCATCGAAAACTTACAACAGCTTGGCACACAAAGGCTGAGAAAAAAAACACATGTATGACCAGCATAACATCTACAACTGGGTTCGCTCTCGAAAAAGATCTCAATATCATATTTGTTTGGTAAGCTTCATTAACTTCTACTAAAGAGGCATGATGGGGAGCGAAGCTTCTAGAATGGCAAATACAGATGGTAGTAGTTCATGAGACCTCAAATTCCTATGTTTCAGCCTTCGTTATGCCAGCAAGAAAGTCCCACCCCCAATGGATTGAGCCACCCTTCTTTCTTGCTTTTTCTTATATTGGAATCGTTGCAACAAGTTCATTAGAGGGTGAGGCGCTCAAGACCTGTTCGAACGTGAGAGAAATTTCCAACAATCCTACTACTACTCATTCTAGCAGATGTAAAATGTTTTATGGAGTGTCAATCAATTTTTGCTGTGTTGGGAGATATCATTATTGCCGAACCCAATGGTTACATTGAATTCACGGGTAAAAGAGGGAGAAACTGATCCTGATGGAGGAACAAATTATTCACCAACTCAATCTCTAGTTGAGTTTATCGATTAACTATTTGATGGCTTACCTGGACAGATAGGGGGGGGGGGGTGTTGGCAAACAGGGTGTAGCAAAAAGAAAATATTTGGTGTGATAGTCGAGGGTTGGGGGTAGTGCGTCCGAATTTTTTTTTTTAGATAAAATAAAAAATTGCTGCAATTATTAATAAAAATCTATTTCATATGGACAAATCAAACTATTTGCTGCAGTCAGGGCTGGGCTAGGACTGGGCTACAAAAATGGATAAAAATCTATTTCATATGGAATCAGGGCGGGGCTAGACTACAGCCCAGTCCTTGCGCCCCCCCCCCCCCACTGTGTGTGGGTGGGGGGAGGGGGGATCCCATAGTGATTAAAGGAAGAAGATCGATAGTCTGGTCAAGTTGCCAGAGTACAATTAACATCTGAATTTTGTTTGGTTGTTTTTTCTCATTATTGATATTGGCAAGACCCAGCCAGATGATGTCTGGTTGATAGTGAGAGGACTCTTAGTACCCACATACTTGGAAAAGGGTGTTGGTAAAAAAAGCAAGATCTTTTTTTTTCTTCCTTGCCCTCCCATAACAGTAAGAAAGGAGTCTTGTTCGACAAATGGTCAAAATTTAATCTGGTTTCGTATGCTACTAAGAGGTTCACTAAAGATAAAAAATTATTGAAGATGTTTTTTTCTTTTGTCCCTTCCAAACATTGAAAAAGAAAAAAATGGTTGATATATTTAAGGTAATTACGTATTTACAAAATGCCGTCTCAATTCATCCTATTTCATCAAATTTGTGATGTGATATGGTTTGGAGGGATGAACCAGATATGGACAGTTCTAATAAGAGTTTTTTTTTATGCCTTGTGTTATTCCTCTGTGGTGGGTTACCTTCTATTGACATTGAAAGCATATCACATTATGGCATAATAATGTTTCACAACAATTTAATGAATCTCTCACTTAAAAGATGGGATAGTTAAGAAATTCTTTTCCGTGAAAAATCGAGCGGGAGACTTCTTTCAAATAGGCCTTGAAAGGAAAATGAAGAATGGAATGGGAGAATAAATTGGTTTCACTCCCAATTTCCCTTTTCAAATAGGCCGGGATCCTTGTGATTCCATTCCTTTTCACTAGATACTGCATGTTCGTAAGATTTTAGTCACTTATCTCTTTATATTTTAATTGTCTTTATTTTTGGCATCTTAAGGTGCGAGAAAAATAAAAAAGGTGGAGAAATTAATGGCCTGATAGTAGCATTTGGTATTTAATTAGTGATATTTTCATTCTTTTTTGTTGGTTTTAGCTTGTAGTGTTGCTGTTAGTAGAAAAAATTTGCTCCCACAAGCTCCAGACATTGCAAGCAATTTGTTCATGTTTCCATGCCTTCAAAGCATTTCACTCGACTCTTAGGCCATATTCACAAATATCGCCGAGTAGTAGTGAATTTAGCGCTACATCTTCAGACATGAATCATATTTTAAACGTATTATTATCGTGTTAAAATCACTTCAAATCTTTGTTTTTTTTTAAACCATTGTTTTATACATTTTTTTATATGTATTTTATAGTTTTGGGGTC
Organism: Nuphar pumila; assembly: GCF_984573655.1. NCBI lineage: Eukaryota > Viridiplantae > Streptophyta > Magnoliopsida > Nymphaeales > Nymphaeaceae > Nuphar > Nuphar pumila. Next base: position 137,083,653 of record NC_143253.1, read on the forward strand.
CTGGGTGAAAGGGAGCGAAGGCAGGGGAGGAGGCCACGTAGATGAGTTGGCAGTAGCCACGTAAGCTGACGCACACGTGTGAGACATTAGGGGGGGGGGGGGGGGCGGTCAGGGTTGTTTTGACGGCGTTGATTACATGTGTGTGGTACAGAGGCATTTGTCTGTCAAAATCAGATTTTGTAATTTGTATAATAGCGATGCTTTCTGTTTGTTAGCATTGAATTTTTATTATTTTTTAATCTCTCTCTCTCTCTCTCTCCTTCGTGGCAAGCGACGACCGATTGGAAAATTGCATCAGGGACTAACATTTTTGCTTCTAATTCCATGAATGATATCAAGTCTCTGAATATTCTGATATCGACCACAGCTTTTTCAAAAACTGCAAATAAAAACCTCAAGTTAACCATGTAACGGGGCACGGGGCACCGGTACTAACCGGCAGGCATCACGAGCACGACATATAAATTTTAACTTTCTTTTAAGAAAAACACGAGGGTACAGATTTTTGGACTTCTAATCAATAAAAACAATATTGTTTGATTTGTTTAATAACATTATTCATGTATAATGATATTTATAATACTAAAATGAGATTCTTATGTGTTTGTGTCAGCGTCTGGTGTCTGATTGTGTAAAAATAGCATGTTGATATCCATTTTCTTAAAGTTATATATTAACAGCCATATTTTTAGAAACTTGTTATTTTTTTAGTTTTCAATATTGTTACTACAAGAAAAACATTAATTAGTGACGGACCTTTGGGACAAAAATAATTTATCGCCAATTTACGATGAATTAGCTAGAGAAAATTACCCGTCGCTAACATTTACGTAATTAGCGACGAAAAACTTCTGTCGCTACCTGGCGACAGAATAGTGACGAAAAAATTGTGTCTTATGTTTCGTCGCACTTTAGCGATGGATCATCGGCAAAATTTTTTGTAGCTAATCCATCGCCAAGTAGTGGCGGAGTAGCGACGAAATTGTTTCGTCACTAATTTCGCTCGTAAATCCCTAATGCGAGCTCCTTGTCGAAAACAAGCCTGAACAGGAAGGCACAACCCTCTGCTGAAAGCGAGACAGGCAGAGCGTCGCCCCTGCCGACAATAAGGTCAAGGCAGGGAGCAAAACCCCCTGCCAGAACATTCACAGGAGGCAGGGGGTGGTCGGATTGGATTTGGATCCAAATATACAAATGAGTTTTATCAAAAAACCCCAAAACAATTAAAATCTCCTAAATCACTCACCAAACCGTGTCACCTCTCCTAAATCACTTACCAAACCTTATCACCTCCCCTAAATCACTCACAAATCTCTCACTTTCACTCCCCTTTTTCATGCAAAAGGTTGTAAAACCCCGTCCCCAAACCCCATATTGTCAAAACACGCTCTCTCTCTCTCTCATTACCAGAAGCGAAGCTGGGGGGCAGGACTGGGCTGTAGCCCAATCCTATCTCGGAAACCAGGTCAGACCCGACCCGGATCCGAAACCCGATAGGGTTTTAAATGGGGGGTTATTTTTAAGAAATGCATAGCTCCTTTGTGTAATGCAGGACCTGAGCCCCCTTCGTCGGAGGCCCTGCTCGACCCCGATGGAACCTCAACCCCCAGGTACTCTCTCTCTCTCTCTCTCTCTTCTAACCTCCCTCATCGACGCCATCATGGCATCACCCACACACAGGCCCTGCCCTGCTACCAATATATGTGCATGTTTTATTCGCTTCTACTTCTTGATGGTTGTCACTTGTTATCGATGATGACATTTGTTACGATAATTGATTTAGCTAGCAAAGTTGTTTTTGTTTTGCTTATTTTCCCAATTGCTTTCGACTTTCTGAGAGTTCTTGTGCTTTTGCTCAGCTACGTTGCCAAAACGCTATATTTTGTGATATGTTGTTTTGTTTGCGTATCCACGTGATTTGAGAAATGATGTTAGCGATAGTGGTGGTGGTTATGTTAAAGAATCTTAGTAACTGTAAACTTTGTAATAGTGGTCTGTAAACTTTCCAATACTTCACCATCAGGTTTTGTAAATCTTCTAATGGATACCCAACAACTTGATTGTTGTTAATATTTTGAGGCGAGGAATTGTTATCAGTCACATTTAAACTTTTTTAAGCTTGAGTTGGTGTTTTCATGGCCGTCATTAGAAGCTTGATGGTATCATATAACCTAAATGATGAGATGGTATTTGAGTCTGCCTTCAATGATGGCTACATGCTTTGCATATTTTTTACCTAGTCTTAGTGTCTTACAAGGTACAACTTACCTGTATCTTTTTGCACTGAGTTACGTTGATTATATTCCTCTACATGGTTATTTTCTTTTTATGCAATTGTTTTTTCAATCATTTTTTGCTCTTATGCAGTATGACCATCAATGCCTCAGTGCCACAATGTGATTCCCATCGATCGAGTGCCCCAAAATCTTGTTGCCAATCTGAAGATCTCTTCATTTTCCGGAGCCTCGGATTTCATTGATATCGATTTATGATTGCCCTTGTTGGCGGGTAATGCTTCTACCGATTGTTCCCCTTTCATTTTTCTCGCTTTCTTATTTCAATGCCTTTGTGATTTGATTTTTGTGGAATTCTTGATTGAGTTTTCATTTTTTCGAGTTGTTTTCTCTTGATTCTGTTTAGGTTCCTTATTGGGTATGCGAGTTATTGAGTCAGTTGCGTGTTTTGTATATTTATTTCTTGTTGGTGTTGGATTTTTTTCACCTATTTAGAAGTTTTGGTCTCGCCTCTACGTTTCTTATGGGATTTATGATATTGGTCTTCTTTGATTTTGCTTCTTCTTTTTTTAAGAATAATATGTTTTTCCCCTGTAATCGAGAGTTTGATCCGGTTAAAATGCTGATTGATTAGGAATTGATGCCTCTATTTCTATTTAATTGTGACTATTTGTTTTGTGGATTGGAGGGTCTCGTTGTGATGACGATAGATAGTTTGATTTGTCCATATGAAATAGATTTTTATTAATAATTGTAGCCATTTTTATTTTATCTAAAAAAAAAAATTTGTTTCGGGGGCGCTGCCCCCGAACCCCCAACTATCACAAATTTTTTCCTTGCGGCCATGTTTGCCCTCCCCTCACATGAATCCTAACTACACCTCTGCTCATTACCCTTCCTCTCTCGTTGTTTTCAACATGTGGCGGCGAGAACCACCACCACCACCACCACCACCCTTGCTTGAGTTCAACTACCAACGCTCGGCCTGCAGACCCACCATCCTCTTCCATTTTCTTTTGACACAACATCAACACCTGCCACTTGCCAGGGCTCACCCTCCTTGTCCTCTCTTTTGGTGAGCAGGAGCCCCACCAATGCCACCACCGATGTCCCCAGTCGGCCACCCGGCTCTCGCTCTCTATCGTTTGATGTGTGGAACAGGAGCACCAAGCTCCTTCTCGTGTGCTGCGTGGAGGTCACGACTATCGTCTTTCTTTTGTTTTGTTGTCGACGCTGCAGCACGGCCACCCACCGGCACCCACCTCTCCCTCTGTTATTTTGTCGGTGATAGTACCACCTGGAGAAATAGAACCACCGCTCCAACAACCTCTCTCCCTCCCTTATGTCGAGCTCCACCCCTTTGCTGCCTCCCTCTTTGTCGTTCTGACCATGGCATGACCCAACCAAGCCCCTTGTGTTTGGTTGCTCACCCACTTACCTACAACTGCACCCGCACGGGTTGCGATGCTTAGCTGAAGGTCACCGTGCATTCACCATGTCCTCCTCCACCACCTCCATCATCAGACCCGCTTAGAAGGTGCTAGACTGCACACACTCTTTACGTACAACATGGGACCTGAGACATGTGAGAGTTCTATCTGCAATAGAACCAAGAAACCTAAAGAAAAATGACAGCCAAAAGGAAAATAGAGAACAACAGAAAAATAACACTTGCAACATAATTTTTTAATTTTCACTTAAATTTTTCACTCACTACATTGTAACATACGTAGACTCCTATTTAAAAGCAAAAAACAATACATTTTTAGGAAGCCACTAACTACACGTAAAACCATTATACACAGTTTTTTACCCACTAAAAAATAGCACTTGACGTGGGCTTAGGATGCCCACCACGACTATGCTTGTGCATTACCCAACTTTGCTTATTTTTAATGACTCATCCAAAAAAAGGAACATAGGATGCTTTCAACACTTTACTCAACTTAAGGTAAGCATTGGATGCTCACATACACATCTTTAACATTAACCAACATTTCTCCCCCTCAATGTGAAAGTCCCTACACACCTACGGATTCTCTGAACACCAGAAATTTTGAAGATGATACGACTTTTGTGAAACCATCAGCTACTTGTTTATTTGTAGAGCAATGCTTCAACACAACTTCACCTTTTTCAACTGCATCTCTTATAAAATGATATCTAAGCTCGATGTGCTTTGTTCTACCATGAAAGGTAGAATTTTTTGCAATGAAAATTGTAGACTTATTATCACAATAGAGCTTAGTTGAAATTTTTTGATCTACATGCAGATCTTTCAAAACACGCCTTATCCAGATCGCTTGGCAGGTAGCAGATGTAGCAACGATATATTATGCTTCTGAAGATGATAAAGCAATTGAATTTTGCTTCTTTAAACACCACAACACTGCGCCTGAACCAAAACCAAACACAAAACCGCTTGTGCTTTTTCGATCGTCCATTGAACCTGTCCAATCACTGTCAGTATATCCAATCAAATTAAAGTCAGTAATATGTTTATAAAAAATTTCATAATTGGTTGTTGCCTGAATATAACGAAGGTTCCTTTTTGCTGCACCTAGGTGTTGCACGGATGGATTGTGCATAAACCTTGAGATCAAACTAACTGAGAATACAATATCTGGCCGAGTGTGCATTAAATACATCAATCCACTAACCAAGCTTCTAAAATTCCTTTCATTTGCTCTAGCCATTCCATCTTCCAAACTCAATTTTTATTTGAATTCATCAGAGTTGCACAAACTTTGCAATTTAATAATTTTTTTTAGAAGATACAATGCATACTTTTCTTGAGAGATGAAAATCCCTTCATCAGATTGCACGATATAAAGACCAAGAAAAAAAACAAAGCGACCCCAAATCTAACATTTCAAACTCCTTCATCATACTATCTCTAAATTCTGCAATAAGCTTAGATGAAGAACCATTGTAGATAATATCATTTATATAAACACTTACTATAAACAATTCTTTTCCATTCACTTTGACATAGAGTATAGGTTCACTATCACTTCTTTGAAAACCATTTTGATGAAAAAAATTATCAAGGCGACTATACCAAGCACGTGGGGCTTGTTTTAACTCGTATAAAGCCTTTTTAATCTATAAACTTTTCTTTCTTTTCCTTTAACAACAAATCCAGAAGGCTGATCAACATACACAACTTCTTTGAGAAAACCATTTTAAAATGCAGCTTTAATGTCAAATTGATAAACCTTCCATTTAAGTTGAGTTGCAATTGCAAGAATGATTCTTACTATTTCAAATCTTGCAACAGGTGAAAAGGTTTCACTAAAATCAATTTCATATTTCTGCACAAATCCTTTAGCAACTAACCTTGCCTTATACTTTTTCACATTGCCATCAGCATCATATTTGACCTTGTAAACCCACTTTACTCCTATTGATTCTTTTTTGAGCCGCAAATTAGAAAGTTCCCATGTGTCATTCCTTTTAATGACCTTCATTTCTTCTTTCATTGCATCTATCCAATTTTTATCTGCACATGCTTCATCATACGATAATGGTTCTACTACAACAAAAGCAAAAGCACATTTATAAATATCTTTCAGAGACCGTACCTTTTTGTGAGGAGTGTCCTCATCAAGTGTGCACTCAATGTTTTCTATAAATTTATCTCCTATGCTTGACGTTTCTAATGATGATGCTACAGTAGTATCAACATGATTTGTTTTTGCTGCAACTTTATCAGTTTGCAACTTCACACTTTCATTGTTAGCCCATTCCCAACAAGTTTTTTCATAAAAAATATCGTCTCTCCTTATAATCAATTTTTTAGAAGTAGGATTATAAACATGATACCCTTTAGTCTCATTACTATAACCAACAAAAATATATTTTCACTCTTTTTATCTAACTTAGTTCTTTCTGAAGAATCAATCGAGGCATATGCTACACATCCAAATACTCTCAACATACTTATATTTGGTTTTCGATTCCACCAGGCCTCATAAGGAGTTTTGTTTCGAACTACCTTTGTTAGAGAAATATTTAGAATATGCATTGTTGTGTTGATAGCTTCTGTCCAAAAATCGTTAGGCATCTGTTTTTCACTTAGCATGTTGCATGCCATTTTTACCACTGTATGATTTTTTCTTTCAACCACTCCGTTCTGTTGTAGTGTCTTTCTTACCATCAACTGCCTGTGAATGCCATGATCTTTGCAAAATAAACCAAACTCATCAGATAAAAATTCTCCCACTCTATTTGTGCACAACATTTTTATAGTTTTCCTTTTTTATTTTCACAAGGGACTTGAATTCCTTAAATCTATCAATTACATGAGATTTATGAGTAAGAAAGTACACCCAACATATTCTAGTAAAATTGTCAGTAAAAAGCAAAAAATATTTGCTATTATTTAATAAAGGAGTTCTCATGGGGCCACATATATCAGCACGAACTAATTCAAGAGGTTGATTAACTCTCCATGTCTTTTCAACTGAGAATGATGATTGGTGTTGTTTACCATTAACACACCCTTCACATATCTCATTTGTACAATCAAAGGTTGGCAAACCAGCCACCGTGTTTTTATGATGTAAGAGTTTTAGACTATTAAAATAAAGATGTTCATACCTCATATGCTATAACTTAGATTGATCATAACAATTTGCCATAAAGGCACACTCATTTATCTTGATTGTTTCAAGTGGGAACATTTTATATTGGATCATATTAATTTTTATAAGAACTACACAATTCTTGTTTTTAATCTCATAAATGTTATTTTCAAATAAAAGAGTGTAGACTTTTTTAATCAATTGCCCTACACTAAGTAAGTTATGGGTCAAACCAGAAACATAATACATGTCTTGAATATATCGTTCATTAACTAATTTTGTTGTGACTGCAATTGTTCCTCTGCCATTGACGTCTACTTTATTATTATCCCCGAGCCACACACTCAACTTCACGGTCTCATCAATATTTTTGAAGAGACTCCTATCACTGGTCATATGATTACTGCTTCCACTGTCTACAAACCATATTTTACTTTTGCAACTGTTAGCATTCATGCTTGCAAGAAACAAATTTTTGTTTTCATATGCAAAATTTGCTTATTGCTTTGCCTTTTCAAAACATTTGGCTTCAATATAACCAAATTTCTTACAAAAATAACACTGCTTCCCTCTAAAGAACTTATTTTGATTACCTTTTTTTGTTGCATCACTCCTTTGAGAAGTGTCATAAAATCTTCTTCGACCTCTACCGCATCCACGAAAGGTTTCTCTAAAACCTCCTCGTCCTCGACATCTTCCTTCACTCCTTTGATCACATTGGTTATTCTTTTCTTTTAAAATTAATTTCTACCTTAGTTTGAAAGTCATGCTCCAACATTTTTTTTGATGACCTATTTATGCGATGCTCATGGGTTAAAAGAGACCCCATTAGTTCATCAATAGAGTATATAGACAAATCCTTGGACTCTTCAATTGCAGTAACATCATGATCAAATTTAGAAGGTATACAGACACCTTAAAACTTTTTCTACTACTTTTTGATCATTTAAAAGTTCACCAAAAGTCTTCATCTGGTTTACAATAGCGGAGAGTCTAGAAAAGAAGGTTTGAATTGACTCACTGGTTTTCATAGAAAATGTTTCAAACTCTCTTCTTAAGGTTTGAAGTTTAACGGTTGTGATTTTCTTATCACCATGAAATTTTTGCTCCTTTGCATTCCTCTTTCGGGCTTCTTTTACATCAATTTTTTTTGTTGCCTTTGTTCCTTCAACATCTACATAATCATTCTCAACTAACTCCCAGAGGTCTTGTAAGATAAAGTAAGTCATCGTTTCAATACTTCATAATTTATAATTCTCACAATTAAAAATTGGCACCAATGATTGAGATAAGTTGAGAGAATTAAAATTGTTTGCCATATCGGTTTTACTCAGAGATTATATTTCAAAACTCAAAGTCTACAGGAACTCCTTGCTTCAACAATGCTCCTACTGCATTTGGTAAAGCCCAGCTTTGACTGCAACCTGGCTCTGATACCAAGAATTGAGAGTTCTATCTGCAATAGAACTAATAAACCCAAAGAAAATGACAACCAAAAGGAAAATAGAGAACAACAGGAAAAAAAATACTTGCAACAATTTTTTTTTTACTTTTCACTCACTACATTGTAACATACGTAGACTCCTATTTAAAAGCAAAAAACAATACATTTTTAGGAAGGCACTAACTACACGTAAAACCACTATACACAGTTTTTGACCCACTAAAAAATAGCAGTTGACGTGGGCTTAGGATGCCCACCACGACTATGCTGGTGCATTACCCAACTTTGCCTATTTTTTAAGGACTCAACGGAAAAAAGGAACATAGGATGCTTTCATCACTTGACTCAACTTAACGTGAGCATTGGATGCTCACGTACATGTCTTTAACATTAACCAACAAGCATGAGCTAGTCCTTGTGTTCGGATCATCTGCGAGCGTGATCGACATGGTGCATTTTAGAAGAAAAATTCCTGTGGCTATTTTTAAAATTTTCCGTTTCTGGTAAAACTGCACAGAATAGGAAAGAGGTTGATTGACTGTCGCCCAATCTTAATGTGGACATTTGTAGGATTTGGCAGCAAATTAAAATCTCTCTAATCTAGCAATATGAATGTATTCTTCCTTCCTCTTTTGAAGAAGTTGGACTCTTGTAATTTAAATCCCATATAATGTGATGTCTCTCCTCCTGAGATAGAGACGAGAGTACTGTGAGAGGTTTTGTGGTGGACGTAGGATCAAGTATCCAAACCATGTTAATCTTGTGTTTTGTGGTGTGTTGCGATCTTTACCATATTGTTTTAATGGTTCGGTTCTTTTATAAACCATTTTTCAAATGGCTTGGGGTAAGCTCCATTTGAATGTTGATCAGAACAGCTGCTTCTTGGTCTACCCTTCATAAAATCCTCTCTAAATGGCGGAAAATCTGGAAGTAGGGATGGCAGTGGACTGGGGCGGATGCGGGAGATAAGATCTCCACCCCCATCTCTGTCTCAAAATTTTGCCCTCCATCTTGGCACAGGTTTTGATTTTAGCTTCTATCCTCGTTTCATCCTTGGTCCAAACGGGGCGAGGCAGAGCTGGGCCCCATTTCTCCCTATCCACTGCCATCCTAGCCAGAGCCGTACCTGTGTTTCATGGGGCCTGAGGCGGAGGGAAAAAATGGGCCCCTATTAATAGTGAGTTCTGGGGGCAGTGCCTCCGAATCAAAATAACAATAAAATTTGCATTCACGTTAAACAAATATAATATTTCAAATATTTATATTATATTAAATAAAAATATATAAAATACTTATATAAACTACCTAGACAATACTCATTCGTCTTAAAAATGGGCCCCTAAAATTTTTTTGGGCCACGGGCCCTGAGGCCCAAGCCTCATTGGACTCTTTACAGGTCCGGCTCTGATCCTAACTTCTATCCTCGCCTTCATCCTCGTTTCATGTTGTCCATCCTTGGTCCAAACGGGGCGAGGCAGAGATGGGCCCCATTTCCCCTGTCCACTGCCATCCTAAAGAAGGAGGTCAAACCCTTGAAATGTATTTTAATTATTTTATTAACAGGGATCAGGGATGGGGGAACACATAAGTCCATCCTCGTCTCCATCTCTACACGGGTTTTGATTTTAACCACCATCCCCGCCTTCATCCCCATTTCATGTCCTCCATCCTTGATCCAAATGGAGTGAGATGGGGCCATTTCTCCTGGTCCATTGCCATCCCTGTCTGAAAGTGATGGTTGGTTTCTTGGGAGGAAAGAAACAATCAACTATTTAGGGATGAGAAGGTGACAATTGAATTCGTGCATTTAGCAATTCTGTAAGACATCTTTCATTCAGCAAAAGCATTCTGACTCTCCATAAGAAAATTCTTCTTTCAATTCTTATGGGCAACCTTTGTGGTTGCAATATTGTGCATAAGGTTTTATACGTCGTCAATGTAAGACAAGCTTAGAAAAGTTGTGTTGGCATCCTTTATATTGCCCAAGGAGGGGTTGGCTCAGTGGGTGGGGGCCTTTGTTGCTAGATGGTCAGTCAAGGTTCGATTCTCATGGGCATCACCTCTCTATTCAAGCCAACGTGTAGCATAGGTCTCAAAAGCAGGGTTCCTAGTCTTAAAGTTTCATGCTGCCATCTTGATGACCGTAGGTATGGCTCCTGCCGGTGCAGTTTCTTGGAGCTATAAATCCAAAAAAAAATAATAATCCTTTATTGCATTATTGTGCTTTTCATCGTGTAGGGGTTTGCAATAACACATAGTTGGTATGTATACAATACTACCACCAATTGAAGAGCTAAATGGGGTAAAACATTATGTGCAATCATTGTAATGCGTATAGTTAGGAGCGGACATCGCGTAAGATACCGATGGCATGTGCAGCCCAAAGCTGATAAGTGGGGCCCAGTCCGCCTCAACTAATTAAATGCAGGTGTATTGCAACATATTACTGGAGTCTGCCTAGACCAAAAGGGGTTTGGCATAGTGGGATGGGGCTTAGGCCGTTAGGCAGGCGGTTTAGATTCAAATCCCATGGGCGTCATCCCTTGCACGAGCTCAAGCATGGTGACTCCCAAAGGGCAAATGTAAGTAAGCCCACAAAATTTTAGGCTTGCAGGATAGTAAATGTAAGTACGACAAGCATAGTCAGCACGGCTACGTCTCTGATCTTAGGAGCGATTTTTCTGTGTAAATATATAAAAAAAAAATGGTAACCGGTTTGTTTGTTAGTCCGACTTAAAAGGCCCGGACCCAAGCCAGTCTCTTCACCAGATCTGGTTTTCTGGCGAGCTTTGGGTTTGGGTTAGGCCTGTCTGGATCTCATGGACTCCGGGTCAGCCTGGCCCCATGTCCAACCGTGTGTTTTAGCAGGTAGACGTGCTTTTGACCAAGCCATTAAATTTGGACGCCATTACAGGCTTATATCTATTAAGAAGAATTTTTTTAGGCAGTCATAGCTATTTAGAGAAAGACATGTATATGAAAGGCCTAAATTATGCCCCTTCAAAGGAGACTTTAGAGTGTGATCCTTTGGTTTTTTTTTTATCCTTTTGTTTGTTACGGTTGCATTCCACAAGCCCAAACAATTGCAAACTCATTAATCAACGGCAATCACCAGATGCTGACAAATTTTTTTTTTCATCTTTTGTTTAATAAATAGAAATTTTATTAAGACTGTTCAAATGGATGGTGAGGACAAGACAGAGGAAGGGAGCATACCAATAATCAACTGTTACAACAAACGAAGCATAAGTCGGCCATCTAATTAAACCATACGATAGTAACATACAGTTGAATTTTCTTCTCACAAGGGCTAGCTCCTTGGTATCCTCAGTTCAGAGCTTTAATTATGTTTTTTTTTATGAGAAAAATCGACATTTTGCAAAGATTTTGTCATTGTAAAACTACTTATTTGTTGGAATCAAATGCTCCACGAGCTGATCCTTCTAAAATCCAGCGTATACATCACATCTGTATAGTCAAAATTTAAAAAAAAAAAATCTAAAAAAACCATTTAACATGCTTTCATCACTATATATATAAAAATCATGATGCCGCGACAGTCCACTGTATCAAATCAATTTGACCTCATGAACGCGTTCAACATGAACTGTCTGCTAGAAATTATGCATTGAATACATTGAACCATGTTTTTACAAAATACAAGCACAGATTTTTGCATATTGTTGGCCAGGATTTTTTAAACATTTGAAAAACCCACAATACATGTCGTAATCCCACGATCCAAAATAGACCATAGCACGATACATACGCCTTTTTTTTTTAAGGTACATATGCCCATTAGACCTCTCTCTCTCTCTCTCTCTCTCTCTCTCTCTCTCTCTCTACAGGCATCGTTCCACCAACCGTCATTTTACCTACATCTCCCACCTCTGTAACGATATGCGACCAACAATAGCAGGATCGCAAAGCCAAGTCTTCTACAGCGCAACCCCAGAAATAGAAGAGGAGGAAGTAGTGAAAGAAGAAGAAGAATACCAATCTAGCTTCTGTTGTCTGGAGTGGTTGGCTTTCCGCTCCCACCGGTACAGCGTCGTCGAGAAGTCGCTCCTCCACCACCAGCACCATCATGGGGATCATAGCACCAAAGAGGCGGAGTGGTGGTCGAGCGATCAGGTGAAGAAGGCCAAGGGGGGTTCGGAAGGCCTCATGATGTGGAGAAAGGCCTTCACCAGGCAGTTCAGTGGCAGAGGAAGGGCTCCCTCCGGGCTAACCAAGATCACACAGTTTCGGTACGACCCTCGGAGCTACGCCTTCAACTTCGAGAGGGAAGGTGGAGCCCACTTCCTCGATTTCGCCCAGCGGTTCGCTCCCCCTGATCAGATGAAGAAGCAGAAGCAGAAGCAGAAGAACCAATGAAGATCCAGCTCCTCAATGGCACTTTTTTTTCTTTTCTTATTTGGATCTTGATTCACAAGCATTAATTCCATCTTTTGTTCTTTTTCCCACCTTCTGCTGTGTTTGTTTACGAGGCCAAATTTTGGGTTTGAAAAATGAGGCCTAAATCCGAATTGTCACTCTGGATATCTGAGACCGTTTCTTCTAAATCAAATTTATCTTGATCTTAGCCAAAAGGCCGAGAAAGGTATACTAAATCAAATTTATCACCAAGTATCAGGGAATAGAGTATAGTTTTAAAGAAAGAAGGTTTCCAATTCCCATGTTTTGCTTGTTTGAGGCTTGGTGGAATCCTGAAAATAGGAAATTAATACACTACTCCCAATTCTTCCAAATCCTTGTCTTGATATCATTTACAAACAAGAGATAATTGCTAGATCGGGATTCGTCCGTTTTTTTCTTTCTTTCTTGTATTGTATCCATTTCTTTTGAGTTCCTTCCAAGTCATTTCCTTCAAATTTTCGCAAACAGACCTAAATTGACAGGATTGATTTTTAGGTTCGACTCTCGGTTACCATGTCATTATTCCTCCTCTCCTTTTTTTGTCAAAAACATGCATATGCATGGGTGGAATCAGCCTGAAATATCTTTACCAGATCATAACCCTAATTAAGCAAATGTAGGTTAGGATTTAGTTCCAAGCGTTCAGTACACCTGGCTAGGTGGGGCGGCTTAAAATGTACAAGTTGAAGACGTCATGAGTTTCATACGTTAGGTGTGAGTCCTTTTTTCTGCTTAGGTACAAATCCTTTGCCACAAGGCCGAAGCCCAAGGGTATGTTTGATGGCGCATTGCGCGGGACGAAAAACCTCAAAATTATGCATTTTTTAACAAACGTTGGACGCAGCGGATGCACGAAATGCCGTCCGCCATGTCCATATACATATGTGATTTTCGTTCCACATCCCTTGTTACAAAAAGAGCCGGGATGGGGAACGAGGTTGCCTCGACGGGTGTGCCTCTCTCTCTCTCTCTCTCTGTGCAGCTGCCAGCGGAGGGGGGAGGCGAATCTGGCAGAGGGACTGGCCGGCGAAGGTGGGGAGATTTTTGTCAGGTTCAACATGGACTCTGATGGCAGCCTGACCCAGCTTCCGCTGGCGGCCTTCCTCCGGTCACTGGGGCTCAAAGCCTCCGGCGATCAAGTCCACCGACGAGCTGCTCTGCCTCTTTAGGGCCTTTGAGTAGGACGATACGGTCGATATATCCAAGATGGGCCACGTGCTCACCTTGCGGGAGCTCACTAAGATGCATGAGGACAAAGTTTTCTGATGTGTTATTTGTCGCCCACAAACTATTTGTTAGTTTGCGTCTCATATATCTGAATCATTATTGGTACAGTCATTTTGGATAGTAGTCTTACCTTCATCATTGTTTAGGATGCAATATGTGAAATGAAACCTAATTTAGGTTCAGGTAGACTAATTTTAAGATTGTGATGGATAATCTGTATTTCATGTTAAGAAGCATGATTGTTGTCTCCGTTGTGGCACTTGTAGAAAACTACAATGACAGTCTTTTATGCACTTTGAAGGTTTTCTAGTGCACAAAAAAGATTTGATGAGTGATAATGCATAAAATGCATATCATTTTATCATACATTCATACGTGATTTTATAGATTAAGTATCCATGGTTGTGATGTTTTACGTGCAAAGAGACTTCAGTTCAAATTTTGCTTGAAACCGAGTTAAAATGAGAGAGATAGAGCTATTATAGGGTCATGAAAATGGTTTTCGAGGATATTTGGATCTAAATTTGACCCAAAGCCTTCATGGACCTTGGATCAGATCTATACTCAAACTCATCCAACATTCGAAGATCCAAGGTGAGAAAGTCCGATTCACCCTCAAATATGGTGCCTAGAGGTAAATTATAAATTTTAATAATTTGAAGATGATTCTCGAAAATAGCTTGAACTAAGGGTTGTTTTAGAAAATAGGGTAAAATTTTTATATAAAAAGAAAACTATAGCAACCCCAAACTCGTTCAACAGCCTTGAAAGTCATGCCATCCTCTTTTCTTCACATTTTCTTATTTCTCTTCTTCTTCTCTATCATTTTTCTTCTTCTTCTCTTTCTTTTTTCTTGGTTTTCTCCATGATTCCCTTTATGTTTTTCGTATTCTCTTTATTCTTCTTGTTGTATTTTGTATATAATCGCTGCAAGTACAATCTTTTGAAACTTCAAATCAGATTTGGCAGGAAAATGCCAATTACCTTCATTGTCGGTGACCGAGAATCCCGTCTAGCAACTATTGGCCATCTTTTCTTATCCATCGATCTTTCCCTTCGTAGACTTGGCTCCGAAACGTGTGCACCAAGAAGATATCAACGTTACAGCAAGAGAAAAATGTGAGTATGTGGTTTCAAGAAAGGTGGATCACTTTCTTCTTTCTAAAACTCGTCGGACAACCCTTAAGGTAAGTCTTCTCACTCATTGCTTGTAGTTAGGTATATAATAAATTTAAGTAGATTTAGCATATAGTTCTTTGATAGCTTATTAAATTGATTTATTCATTAAGTTGTTTTCCAAATTTTTTAGAAATTTTAATGAGATTAAACTTATCAGAATTAAGGCAGAATAGATTAATTGAATAGCGTCAATTGACGTTAGCGTGTCCTGCAGTTTTGATGTCATAGTTAATTTTGGTTGTTTGTTAATTTTAATTCTATATTAGTTAGATAAAAATTATTTTCATCTTGCTATTTTGCATTAGATTCTATCATTATCATCGTTTTTAGGATTAATTTAGTTGATATTAGACGAGTTCTTGTTCACGTTAGCAATAGGTGATTATATCATACAGTTTAGTTTCTTTTTGTATTTTTTAATTATTTTTAGCATTTTGTCATCAATTTAGTGATTATTTATTAGTTGAGAATTGATTTTAGTTTAGTCTGCATTCTGATTAACATTTAATTAGTTTGAATTGCTTTGTTTTAATTAATTTTTAATTGCTTTATCGTTAAGAATAGAAATCGGTAAAGTCAATTTCGTGTTTTAGCTCATCATTTCATGTGAGTTTTTGTAGAGTTTCATCCATGAACAAGGCAGACACATAACTAGAGGATATTGGCTAGGTCTATACCAAATTTGAGGAGATTTTGATATGTTTTGACTCTGCCCATCCTCTATCCAAAGTTGACAGGTCCTGTCGAGTTTCGAGTTTCTTTATTTGCAAATCAGGTAGAATAGTTTAGTTTTTTGTTTTGTTTTTGGGTGTTGCTTTGTGTTATTTGATATATTAATATTAGTTAGGTCTGGTTCATTTGTGTGTGCATTGATTTTCGTCAAGAAAAACAAAGGTGTTTTTATTTAATGTTCTTTTTAGTTGTAACTGTTAGTATAATCTTATTGTTTTTGTTTTTGTTTTGAGTAGTGTTCAATTATATAGATTTATCATTGATTATTTCATTAGTTATTGATTTTCTTTCCGTTGTTCTCAAATTTAGTTAGATTTAATTTATGTGAGTTTTTAATTATTAGTCCCGCGGGCTTTTTATTATTTTGATAATAGTCTTGTTAGTATAGGTATAGTTGTGTATTTTATTTTATAGGTATTTTCCCTTAGAGGTTGTATATTTAGAGATGAGGATATTTGTCATTACCTCTTTAATTGAGCCCGAAGAGAGAAAGTCCCGAGCTTAGTTTAGGATTTGATTTCATTTTAATCATGTTTACTTTTATCATATTGTAATTGAAGAGATAGTGTAATTCTTTTATTTTCTTTTGAAATATTAATAAAGTGAGGTTTTTAAGTGAAATAGTATGCATTATTTTTCATTACCTGAGGAGACGAATTGACTTGCCATTCTACATGAGTGCAAGGACTGGTTTTGAATTTATTATTTGGTGTGCAGTTCTTGTTTTAAAATAATCGTTTGCAAAAATTGCACCAATTTTTTTGTGCCGTTGTCGAGGAATGACATAGATAAGGTCTAATTCATTACTCACTTTATTGATATTTTTCTTTAGTTAGTAAATATAGGCTTTAACTTAGTTAGTAAATATAGGTAGATAATCTTTTGTATTATCGTATTTAAGATTATTTGTTTTGAATAGCTAGTGCACTCATACCTAGCATAAACGCCAGTGTGTGCAAGGGTGTAGATTTTTGGGCTTCCCGTTGCATCCTTTTATCGAAGATCCTGAGAGAATACTTCATTCTTCTCAAGGCCAAAGCGAAATGGATGATCAAATAGAGCATACTAGACCTACATGCCCTTTGAGAGAGTACTTTCTACCCAGAGAGTACACCCTGGCATCATGCATCAAGAGACCTAATATAGAGGCATCACATTACGAGATTAAGGTCAGTGTTAATCAGATGTTACTTTTATTTTTTGGCCTTAGTCAAGATGATCCGTATAGGCATTTAGATGAGTTTCTCGAGGTATGCTCTATTGTAAAAATCCAGAATTTCGGGGATGATGCCTTAAAATTGACCCTACTTTCATTCTCGTTGAAGGACAAGTCCAAGTATTGACTTAAGTCCTTAGATACCATAGAAATACGACCTTGAGATTAAATGCAGAAGGAGTTTCTCAAGAAGTATTTTCTGATAAGTCGTACTAATCAGTTTATACGAGCCATCATGAGCTTCACAGAGTTCGATGTTGAACAATTTCATGAGACCTGTGAGAGAATGAAAGAACTCCTTAGGAAGTGTCCCCACCACCAGGTGCCAAAATAGCAACTAGTTCAATAATTTTATGACGGTATATCTGAATGAAATTGTTAGATGATCAACTCTTCATGTGAGAGTACTTTCATGTTAAAGAGTGAGGACGAGGCATGGGGTATGTTCAACACCTTGAGCGAGAATTCGTTATATCATGCCTCCACTTCAGAGGCTGAGAGGGTCACACCAGGAATTATGAAAAAAAGGTGGTGCTCTTGAGGTAGGTACAATAGCTGAGTCGCACAACAAAGTAGATTTGCTCACTCAGAAACTGAATCAGCTTCTTGCTAGCTCATCACCTACTCATATGGTGTGTGCTCTATGTGCTAGCCTGACACATGTTGCTGATGAGTGTCCTTCGACATCTCAATACCCTGAATTTGTTCAAGAACAAGTTTAGGCTGCTCAGGTGTTCGCCAAACTCGTGAACAACCCATTTTCTGCTACTTATAATTTGGGTTGGTGAAACCATCCTAATTTCTCATAGAAGAATCTACAAGCTTCGGTCTTTGTCCTTCCAACACAGTAGGTTAGGCCTAATGCTTTCACTCAGACCTATCAAAGACCAAGCTATCCCCAACCCTCTCCTATATTTTCCATAGTAGCTCTGCATGAGACCACCCAGCAATTGTCCTTTGAGGAGAGACTTGTTCAGGCATTTTAGAAGGTAAAAAACTCCAACCAAACTGCCTTTGAAAAGTGCAATCAAGTGGTAAACTCCCACATGCATTTCATAGCCAAATTAGAGACACGGATGAGACAGTTAGCAGAGGCATTGATTAGGAGGAATGAGGGTAGTTTGTCGAGTCAACTTGTAGTAAATCCCAAGGGCAAGGATCTCATGTCTACTAACCTGTGTATGATAGATCTTCACCAGCAGTAGGCTAAGGTAGTTATGACCCTTAAGAGTGGACAAGAGTACCTGTCAGTTCTGAGATAGACGGCACATGAGCACAACGAGACCATGCCTTCTACTTTTGCTCAGTCGTCTACTCATGGTAAAGGCAAGGACATTGGTGAGTCTTCTCAGAAGGAAGAGGATTCTTCAATGTATGTCCTGAAACCACCCTATTCTAGAGCGCTAGAGTCCCTAGGAGACATTAGCAAGCAATGGGTTAAGATGCAAGAGATGCTCAAAATTTTCAAGCAAGGGCAAATCAACATTCTCCTACTTGATACCATTCAGAAAGTGCTTGCCTATGCCAAGTTTATGAAGGAACTGTGCACGCAGAAGTGCAAATCAAGAGGCAAGGTTCCTACCAAGGTCCTTCTGATAGAGCATGTGAGTTTGGTGCTTTAACATCAAACTCCACCTAAACTCAAGGACCCTGGTGCTCCTATTATCTCATACGTTATAGAAAATATACAGATTGAGTGAGAGTTGCTAGATCTTGGGGCGAGTGTTAATCTCCTGCCAAGGCATTTCTATGATTCGTTTGGATTAGGAAAGATGAAGCCAACTCCTATGACCCTACAACTGGTAGATCGTTCTAACAAGGTTGTGAGAGGAATCCTTGAGAATGATCTAGTCAAGGTAGATGAGTTCTATTTTCCAATCGACTTCATTATCTTGGATATAAAGGGCGTAGACGGCTAGCACCAAACTCTGATCATTTTGGGTTGACCATTCTTGACAACGGCTAATGCATGTATCAATTGTTATACTAGAGCGATGGATGTTTCATTTGGCAACATGAAAGTAAGATTAAATATTTTTTATGCTAGCATGGGACCCATTGGAGACGAGGCTTGCTTTCATATGGATATTGTTCAGGATTTAATGGAAGAAGACTTTGACTTATTGTTGATTAGAGATCCACTAGAGGCTTATTGTACAGTAGGAGATAGCCTAGATACGGAGTCCTTAAATGTGTTATCGATAGTTTTTAGTACCCTTCCTTGAAGAGGAGGATTCGAGCCTCTCCCCGTTTTAGCTAAGACATCGACTAAGTCTTCAATAGAATGTCCCTCAGAGCTTGAGTTGAATCCTTTAACGGCTTTACTAAAGTATGCATATCTCGGAGACAACTATATGTTTATTGTGATCATCTCTGCAAACCTCATAGTGAATCAAAAGATCAGATTGATTGAGGTTTTGCAAGAGCACAAAGCAACGATAGGTTGGGCAGTGACAAATCTTAGAGGGATATATTTGTCCTTTTACATGCACAAAATCTATTGCAAAGAAGGATTTAAGCCTATGCAAGACATACATAAGTGACTAAATCCCAACATGAAGGAACTTGTCATGAAAGAAGTGGTCAAGTGGCTTGATGCAGGGATAATTTACTTTATCTCAGATAGTCAGTGGGTGAGTTCAGTTCAGGTGGTCCCTAATTAAAAGAATTCTTGAGAAGACAGTTCAGCCAGATAGAAAGGATCGATCTCAATGCCTTGATGATGCATTGTGGGCCTAGTGAACTGCCTTTAAGACCCTTATTGGCATGTCGCCTTATCGTTTAGTCTTCGAGAAAGCATGCTACCTCCCTGTCGAGTTGGAACATAGGGCCTGCTAGGCAATCAAAAAGTTTAATTTTGATATGACCCAGGCTGACAAGGAGCAACAATTGTAGTTGAGTGAACTTAAAGAACTTAGAAATGATGCATACAAGAGTGCAAAGATCTATAAAGCTCGAAGAAAGGCATTTCATGATAAACACATTGTTAAGAAAGTGTTCGAGCTTGGGCAAAAAGTGTGGTTCTTCAATTCTCGTCTTCAACTCTTTCCAGAGAAGCTCAGATCGAGATGGGATGAACCATATGTGGTGCATGAGGTCTTTCCGCATGGTGCAGTGACCTTGTACAATCCTCGCACATGAGGTACTTTCAAGGTCAATGGGAAATGACTCAAGCTCTGTATTTCAGATGGCTCATAGGCAGGAGAGTGCGAGGTCTTGGACCTTGCCGAGAAGTAGGACCTGAGCAGGTATTTTGTATCATAATCACAGATTAGGAATAGATTAGATTGTTTTACGTTCTTTTCGTTGTTAGTTAGTTTTTGAATAAACTGTCATGAATAGTTGCTTTAATCTTTTATGCGTTTAGTGTTTATGAGTTACAAGTTACAGGATAACATGGAACCTTGAAGGGAGCAATTCGTCAAACCAACAAAAAAATGTGCATCTGTGTGTGCATGGCAGTGGGACATGGATGAGGCAACATTCAGCTCATTGGGTTCTGCGCAGGGACAAGTTGTATCTTTCCATTCTCCCATCTTTCTTTTATGTTTTTTAGGTGTGCATAAATATTTGCATTCTTGCATTGTAGTATGCCACTGAGGACAGTATCATTCAAGCATGGGGGAGGGTATGAGATGCACACCCCAAGTTTTTTCTGTTCATATATCGGGTTTTGGTAAAAACTTATGAAGTTAGTCTTTTAAGAAACAAGTTTTAACATTATATGAATGTTTTTACATGATATAACAATTTAGAGGATTTTTAAGCCCCATGTGAAAAATTTGTTTTGATTCCAATCTAGAAGAAGTGGTTATTTATGTAGATTTCAAAGAAAAGATAGGATATGATTGTTAGAGTTCATTTTGAATTGAATGAATGAATATGAATAGTTATTTTATGAAAAATTAAACAGTGAAAATATAAAGTGATAAAAAGACAAGAGCTCATGTGTAGTTTGTCTTGAAATTCGCAGTTGTTCCTTAGTAGTTGGGTTCAAGCACAATGCAAATTGCTTGTGTTCACGCGAATAAGGCAACTGTGAGGCTTAAACTTTTTTGTCTAGTCAACACTTGTGGCATGGTGGGTTCGAGCAAGTAAGCCAGATGGGTGCTCTACACTTGGTGTCCTAAAGCCGTCTGGTTTGGAAGTCATCAACCCAACACTCGTTACATGGACCCATTAGAAAGTCTAAGAGGTGTAGGCATTGCACATGACAGGAAGGAAACTATGTATAACTATAAAAATTTAGAGCTTAGTGAGTCGAGTGATTAAGTCTGAGGAATACTTTGTATCTGGTGCCCTAAGGTCGTCTGGTCTGGGACTTACTGACCTAAAGCTTGCTATATGGGTTGAAAAAGTTTGAAAATTGACATAGTGCTCGAATTGAAAAAAAAAAGAAAAAACAAGCTTAATAAAAATTCATTGCTTAGAAAGAATTTTAAAAACTGTTCAGAAAACATACATGTGAGGATAGATGGGCAATAATATGAATGTGATTGATTTTCTGAGGGAAAAGCATAGATAATTGCAAACTCTAGAAAGGTAGAAGGAAAATCTTTATTACCATAGAGACGTGTCAGACTCTAAGTTATGATAATGCATTTGCATGAAATATATGTTCAAACTCATTTTCTCGAATGCCTAATGCTTTTTAAAAAAGACTGTATATATTTATAATAGAGATGTTTGTGGATAGATCACTGTAAACCCTCGCGAGACCAAACTCACCCACTAAGGTAATCCAGGGGTTTAAAGGGCATGTTGCATATGCTAAATACAATCGTGATTCCTACAAAAGTGAGTTAGGCTAATTAAGACTTGTACTTGTATTGCTTTTGAATTTATGCATTGATATTTTCAGTTTCTTAGCGTATTTAGTTAGAGGTTGCTTAGGATTGGTTTGCTCGGGGACTGACAAACAAGCAAGCATGGGGGCATTTGATAATGCATACAATATATATCATTTTATCATACATTCATGTATTTATATGTGGTTTTATGGCTTAATTATCCATGTTTGTGATGTTTTAGGTGCAAAGAGGCTTCAGTTTGAATTTCATTTGAAACTGAGTTAAAATGAGAGAGATAGAGCTATTTTAAGGTCATGATAACGATTTTCCAAGAGATTTGGATCCAGATCTGACCCAAAGCCTTCACCATAGACCTTGGATAAGATTCATACTCAAACACATTTGAGATTCGAAGATCCAAGGTGAGAAAGTCTGATTCACCCTCAAAGATGGCGCTTAAAGGTAAATTGAAAAATGTAATAACTTGAAGGTGATTCTTGAAAATAGCTTGAACTAAGGGTTGTTTTAGAAAATAGGGTAAAATTTTCATATAAAAGAAAGCTATAGTTGTTCCCTTGTGACTTACATTGTACAGTTGCGCTTAGAGTCTGTTTTGCTTTTGTTGAGTCTGATGTAAGTTGCCCAGTTCAGATGAATCACTACCCCGAAGGGACAGCCCATATACTTGAACTGTAATAGCCTGCGGGCAAAATTGTGAATGAAGTAAATGCGTTGAGCTTTCTTTTGTTCACCCTCGTTGTGATTGCTTCTTGTGATTGCAATTTCTCTTCCTCAATTCTCTCTTGCTCTCTTGCTCTCTTGCACTCTGATTACAAGTTTCCACGACCGGCAAGCGAGTTGACAAGTAAGCTTGCAGTGGTGATGAGGGATCTTCGTGCCGCACTGGCCCATTGAAGGAAATAGGCCCGTGAAAAGTGGTACCAGAGCCCATTCTTGTGCTGGGAAAGCGACTCTGAAGTCGGTGTCGACAGACACGCCGATAGGCTGCGATTTGTGAGCAAGACATCGTGGCGCCTTATCAAAACTTGCGTAACACCAAAGACAAAGCATTTGTCGAAGCTGAGGAGATGGGTTCGCCTCAGGGCCAAGAAGAGTTGGCTGCAACTGTTAACAAGCTGGTGAAAGATGTGATTTTGCATGAGGAAGCGATTTCACGCGTATGTGAATAATTCAGTGTTTTGAATGATGTGGTGGCAAGCCTGCAAGAGCAGGTAAACTTATTAATGGGGAATGTCACTTCATTGACGACTACAGTGGCCGACTTGCAGACTGAAGTAGGGGAGCTTCAGTTGAAAAATCGTACGTTGCAGTGGACAGTGACCCTAAATGGCGAAAATGGTGAGAGACCATCAAGAATTGATGTGCCAAGACCCGCGAAATTCAATGGTTCTTGTGACAGCAATGCCATTGAGAACTTCTTGTTCCAAATAGAAGACTACTTGGATATCCAGAATGTGACCCTTGAAGATCTGAGAATTAAGGTTGCAGCGGTCTTACTTGATGGAAATGCTATCGCTTGGTGGAGGCGGAAGCGCAACGACATGGTGAGGGGTCAATGTGTGGTAGACACCTTTGATGACTTCAAAATGGAGTTGCGCAACTATTTCATACCAAGAAATGCACAGAGGCAGGCGTACCAGATGATTCGTGAACTCAAACACTCTAGTTCGTTGCAAGACTCTGTTAAAACGTTTCAGAAGCTTATGATGGAGATACCTAACATGCCAGAAGACAATATGTTCAGCTGGTTCATTATGAAACTTCAGCCATGGGCACAATTTGAAGTGAAAAGGAGCAACCCCCATATTTTGGAAGATGCATATGTGGCGGCCGAGCGCTTAGTTGACACTCAGTGCAAGCCTTTCACCCCATCAACCAAAGTTGGGAAGAAGCCTGACCATAGAGGCAAGAAGGATGAGCAGCGCAATGATAAAGGTGAGGCGTTGACACACCATCAATCTGAAAAGAAACAGAACTTCATAAAGCATAACAATAGCAACAAGGGTGTGGTTGTGACATGTTGATTTTGTGGCGATAAACATATCGTCAGGCAGTGCCCAAAGCACCTTGTAAAGGACAATGGCAAGTCAATGTTGCACAGAAAGAATACAGCGATACTGAATATAGTGACACTGAAGCGATGCAACTAAGGATGGGGGTCATGCAATCAATTAATGCGGCTAGAAATTGCACGACTAAGAATATGCAGGCCAGTAAGGAACTTATGTACTTGGAAGTCATTATGAATGGAAAGTCTACTTCAACAATGATAGACTATGGGGCCACACACAACTTTGTCTCACGGGAAGAGGCAGAACGGTTGGGCTTGAAGCCTGGGCCAAAGCAGAGGACCATCAAGACTGTAAAGTCTGAGGCCAAGCCCATCCTTGGCGAAGCAAGAGATGTGGCTACTCAAGTGGGGAGCTGGGTCAGCAAAACCAACTTCTCTATCGTGCCCCTGAACAATTTCAAGATGATTTTGTGTATGGAGTTTTTGCGAAGCTAGAATGTTATGATGCTGCCAAAGTTTAACATGTTAACGATCATGGGGTCAAACCTGTCCCACACAGTGCAGTGCCTTACGCAGAAAGGCAAGTCTTCAGTGTTATCGACAATACAGCTGAAGAAGGGTGTCAAGTATGGGGAGCAAACATTCTTAGTTGCAATGCGCGGAGAAGAAGGGAAGGTAGAAGCAGCAGTGTCGCCGACCCTAGCCCCACTATTTGAGGAGTTTCGGGGGGTGATGCCTCCAGAATTGCCAAAGCGTCTTCCACCAAGACATGAGGTCGACCATAAGATTGAGTTGACCCCGGGAGCGAAGCCTCCTACAATGGTTCCATACCGTATGGGGCTAGCTGAGCTGAAGGAGCTGCGCAGACAGCTAGACGAGATGTTGGACGCAGGCATTGTTCGTCCATCAAAAGCCTCATTTGGTGCCCCAGTCCTTTTTTGAGATAAAACATGATGGCTCCAAACAGTTATGTGTGGATTATCGTGCTTTGAACAAGGTCACGGTGAAGAACAAGTACTCATTGCCACTGATAGCGGACTTATTCGATCAGCTAGGCAATGCCCATATCTTTTCCAAGCTAGATCTGCGATTAGGTTACTGGCAGGTGAGGATTGATGAAGGTGATGAGCCGAAGACAACTTGCATCACCCGCTATGGTACTTATGAATTCCTAGTAATGTCATTCGGGTTGACAAATGCTCCAGCCACATTCACGACTTTAATGAACTAGATCTTCTACCCTTAGACAAGTTTGTGAAAGTCTACCTGGATGATATCGTGATCTACAATAGCAACATGGAGAAACATGCCAGGCACTTGTGAACAATGTTTCAGGTGCTAAAGGAGAATGACCTCTGTGTTAAACGAGAGAAGTGTCTCTTTGGGCAGGAGGAGATCAACTTCCTTGGCCACGTTATGGGGCGTGGTGTGCTGCGTATGGATGGGCAGAAGATAAGGGTCATTCAGGAATGGATTACGATAAGCAAAGTGTCAGAATTACGGTCATTCTTCAGTTTGGCAAACTATTATCGGTGTTTCATTGAAGGCTATTCTCTCATTGTTGCACCCCTCACAGATTTGTTAAAGAAGAATTAGGTATGGCTCTAGACAGGAGCGTGCCAAGATGCCTTCGATGGCTTGAAGAGAGCCTTAGTGAGGGAGCTAGTGTTGTGACTGTCTGATCATTCGAGACCCTTTGAAGTCCACATGAATGCCTCAGACTTTGCCATTGGCGGAGTTATTATGCAAGATGGCTATCCGATTGCATATGAGAGCTACATGCTGAAAGATGCAGAGAGGCGTTACACAGTGCATAAACGTGACATGACTACCATTGTGTATTGCCTTAGGATCTAGCGGCACTATCTCTTGGGTGCTGAGTTCATCGTCAAGACGGACAATGTGGCCATAAGCTATTTTTAGTCGTAGAAGAAGTTGACACCTAAACAAGCTCGATGACAGATGTTTTTGGCTAAGTTTGACTTTGCCTTAGAGTACAAGGTTGGAAAGACCAATGTTGTGGCGGATGCCCTAAGCCATACGGATGAACTGATACCTGTGCGCGCAGAGCCTTCTGAAGTGCACTTGGAGGGTGCATTGCTGAGCCGCATCCACGAAGGTACGCAACAGGATCTGACTACACAACACCTTGTTTCTCTAACGCAGGCAGGGAAGACTCAGCGATTTTGGCTACAGAATGACCTCCTTGTAACAAAAAGAGGACACATCTTCGTGCCGCGGTGGGGAAGCCTTCATCGAGAACTACTTAAGGAGTGCCATGACACACTATGGGTCAGTCATCCTGGTCAGGAGCTGACCTTAGTACTCCTTGAGCGTGGCTACTATTGGTCATAGATGAGAGACGATGTTAATGGGTATGTGTGGACATGCCTCATCTGCTAGCAAGATAAGGGGACAAACCAGAAGGCTGTCGGTCTCTTTGAGCCTCTACTAATTCTAGAACGTCCTTGGGATAACATCTCTATGGACTTTATTGTTAGTCTGCCAAAGGTAGAGGTCCTCAGTTCTATTTTGGTTGTGGTGGATCGTTTCTCAAAGTATGCCACCTTCATCCCAACTTCCAAGGAGTGCCCTGCAGAGAACACTGCAGAGTTGTTCGTAAAGCATGTGGTGAAGCACTGGGGCATACCAAAGAGCAATGTGAGTGATCGTGATGCTCGCTTCACGAGCAAGTTCTAGCGTGGAGTATTTCGGCTACTTGGTTCTGATTTGCTGTTTTCAACAAGCTTTCATCCGCAGACAGATGGGCAGACAGAGTGCTTCAACAGAATACTTGAGCAGTACCTTAGGCACTTTGTTAGTGCCAATCAGAAAAATTGAGTGAAGCTCCTTGATGTGGCACAATTTTGTTATAATCAGTAGAAGAGCGAGTCTTCAGGCCACAACCCGTTTGAGATAGCCATGGGGCAGCAACCACTGACCTCGCACACTCTTGCCGCATAAGAAAATGGAAGGTCATTCTTTGCCTATCAGTTTTTTCACGACTGGCACGAGCAGAATGAGTTGGTGAAGGCATTCTTACACAAGGCGGCAAAGAGAATGAAGAAGTGGGGCGGACAAGCATTGTTGGCCCGCGAGGTTCCAAGTTGGGGACCAAGTATTGGTGAAGCTATATCCTGGTCGTACAGGCATCTTCCGCGGGCGACACCCCGGACTACTCAAAAAGTATGAAGGGCCCTTCACCATCACAAAGAAGGTGGGCAAGCTGACATATAAACTGGAGTTGCCCCCAGACTTCAAGGTGCACCCGGTGTTTCACGTGTGCAACCTCAAGCAGTTCCATCCGAATGATGGAGACCCGGAACACAATGTGCCACAACGCACTCCCATCACGCAGAGGGCCCCGACAACACAACAGGCCAAAAAACACCTCAGTCAGATCCTTCGCCATAAGGTCAACTACTTGGGGGAGGCGAAGAAATACTTGGTGTAGTGGGAGGAAACAGCGGAACCAAATACTTGGTGCAGTGGGAGGAAACAGCGGAACCAACGTGGGAGCCTGCATTCCGAATGAACAGCCGCTACCCGGCTGAACTCAAAGCTTACCACGAAACAGATGGCGTCGAGGATGACACATGATTTGAAGGGGAGAGCATGTTCCCTTGTGACTTACATTGTTTAGTTTCACTTAGAGTCTGTTTTGCTTTTGTTGAGTCTGATGTAAGCTGCCCGGTTAAGGTGAATCAATAACTCGAAGAGGCAGCCCGTATACTTGAACTGTAATAGCCTACGGGCAAAATTGTGAACGAAGTAAATGCGTTGAGCTTTCTTTTGTTCACCCTCGTTGTGATTGCTTCTTGTGATTTCAATTTCTCTCCCTCAATTCTCTCTTGCTCGCTTGCACTCTGATTACAAGCTTCCATGACCAGCAAGCGAGCTGACAAGTAGGCTTGCAGCGGTGAGGAGGGACCATTGCGTCACGCTGGCCCATGACAACAACAACCCTAAACTTATACAATAGCCTTGGAAGTCGTGCCATCCTCTTTTCTTCTTCTTCTTCATATTTTCTTCTTCCTCTTCTTCTTCTTGTCTATCATTTTTCTCTTCTTTTCTTCATTTTCTTTTGGGTTTTCTTCGTGATTCTCTTCATGTTCTTCGTGTTCTCTTTATTCTTCTTGATGTATTTTGTATCTAGTCGCTGCAGGTACAATCTTTTGGAGCTTCAAATCGAATTTGGTGTGAAAACACCAATTACCTTCATTATCGGCAGTTGAGAATCCCGTCTAGCAACCGCCGACCATCTTTTCTTCTCCATCGATCTTCATCTTCGTAGACTCGACTCTGAGACATGTGCAGCAAGAGCATATCAACGTTGAAGCAAGAGGAAAATATGGACACGTGATTTCAAGAAAGGTGGACCACTCGCTTCTTTCTAAAACTCGTCGAACAACCCTTGAGGTAAGTCTTCTCATCCACTGCTTGTAGTTAGGTATAGAATAAATTTAAGTAGATTTAGCATATAGTTCTTTGATAGTTTATTAAATTGATTTATTCATTAAGTTGTTTTCCAGTTTTTTAAAAAAATTTAATGAGATTAAACTGATTAGAATTAAGGTAGAATAGATTAATTAAATAACGGCAATCAACGTTAGCGTGTCCTACAGTTTTGACATGTCATAGTAATTTCGTTGTTTATTAATTTTAATTCTATATTAGTTAGATTAAAATTTATTTTCATCTTGCTATTTCGCATTAGATTATGTCATTATCATCATTTTTAGGATTAATTTAGTTGATATTAGTCGAGTTCTTGTTTACGTTAGCAGTAGGTGATTATATCATGCAATTTAGTTTTTTTTTTTGTATTTTTTAATTAATTTCCAGCATTTTGTTATCAAGTCAGTGATTATTTCTTAGTTTAGAATTGATTTTAGTCTAGTCTGCATTTTGATTAGTATTTAATTAGATTGAATTGCATTGTTTTAATTGATTTTTTATTGCTTTATCGTTAAGAATAGAAACTTGTAAAGTGAATTTCACGTTTTAGCTCATCATTTCATGTAAGTTTTTGTAGATTTTCATCAAGGAACAAGGCAAACACGTAACTAGAGAGTATTGGCTAGGTCTATGCCAAATTTGAGGAGATTCTGATCAGTTTTGACCCTACCCATCCTCTGTCCAAAGTTGGCAGGTCCTGCCAAGTTTTGGTTTTCTTTATTTGCAAATTAGATAGAATAGTTTAGTTTTTTATTGTTTTGGGGTGTAGCTTTGTGTTATTCGATATATTAGTGTTAGTTAGGTTTGGTCCGTATGTGTGTGCGTTGATTTTCGTCAAGAAAAACAGAGGCATTTTTATTTAGTGTTTTTTTTAGTTGTAGTCGTTAGTATAATCTTATTGTTTTTGTTTTTGAGTAGTGTTAAATTAGATAGATTTATCATTGATTATTTGATTAGTTATTGATTTTCTTTCAGTTGTTCTCGAATTTAGTTAAATTTTTTTTTTGAGTTTTTAATTATTAAACCTGCAGGTTTTTTGTTAATTTGATAATAGTCTTGTTAGTATAGGTATAGTTATGTTTTTTGTTTTGCAGGTATTTTTTCTTAGAGTTGCTTCTTTGGAGAGGAGGATATTTATCAATACCTCTTTAATTGAGTCCAAAGAGAGAAAGTCCCAAGCTTAGTTTAGATTTCGCTTTCATTTTAATCGTGTTTACTTTGGTCTCATTATAATTGAAGAGATAGTATAATTCTTATATTTTTTTTGAAATATTAATAAAGTGAGGTTTTTAAGTGAAATAGTATGCCTTATTGTTTGTTCTTTGTGGAGACGATCCGACTTGCCACTCTACACGAGTGTAACAACTGGTTTTGAATTTAGTATTTGGTGTACAATTTTTGTTTTAAAATAACCGTTTGCAAAAATTGCACCAATGCTTTTGAATATTTATGGCTCAAAGGAAGTGTAATTTTATTGCTAATAAGCTTCTAGGTTGATTGGGCACTGCTACTCTTACACTTCTAAATCATGCACTCTTGAAATGACAATTGTCTCTCGCCCTTTCAGTGAAACTTTGAAGGCATGTATTTGTTTTTTACAATTTCTTTCTTGAAATAGTGCAAAATGAATTTCTTCTTTTCCTTCTTGTGGTTCATATAGAATTCAAATTTATGGGCAAAATTAAAAAAATCGTTTTGGTTCATGACAATTTATTTTCAAATTTAATGCTTTTAACTAAAGCTAGTTTTTCGGATGAAATTTGGGTAATGCAGTTACCTTCCTACGTTTGATTTTTTTTCGGATTAACATGCACGTTTTTGGTTTTTCCTTCTTGCTAAAAAACCAAGTTGCATACATGTTGAAGAATGGATTTTTATGGTGGATTAGACCCATAGAGGTTGCTATTTTGTTTAAGTTATTAGAAATGCATCTTGAGAACTTTTTCCTTTGATTTGTTTCGTTTTCTCGTTTTACCGAGTTGTCAAGGAACCCTCTGATAAAATTAGCGTATCTCCATGGATACGTGTTGGATCGGGGTGTTCTTGGGCATTCTGGAAAGCTCAAACAGAGTGCTTCTGAAATCAAATAATTTCCTTGTCAGAATGATTAGTGTAAGTTGCACACTGTGATTTTACTACAGACATGTAATTACACCTTACCACTTGAAGAAAGGACTACACATTTTTAGAAAGCCACATGGAAGGAGTTGTGGTGCTGTAAGCCTGTAGATCATTCTCTTGTGCAGTAATTGGATGGTTTAGAATCTTGGTTGTTGGGAAATTGTGAAATGATATCTGTGGAGTTGTTTTATTCAAGTGATGATTGGGTGCACACATGCTTGGTTGTGTTTATTATAACTTGAGATTGAGGAGCTGTGAAGGGTGTCTCCTAAATGTAGTTAATAAGCCAATTTTTGAGAGGCACAAATGCATGGAGGGAAGGCGATTTTCTTGATGTGTTCTAAGAGCAAAGCTTGTGATTGTGAGGTATCATGTCATGTTGGGCTCTACATGCATGGCACCTGGGGTATGAATTGTTAGGTGCAAGAGACCTTAGAACATGAACTTGGAGCTAGAATATTCAATTTAATTGTTTTCGTCTATTGAATGGTTTTGAGAGAACTAGCCGAGTGCATTGCTTGAGTAATTGAGTTGATCCAAAAGTGCAGGTTCTGAGAGAACTTGTTACTCTTTGTATATTGGCTACTGGTGAGTAGTAAAGTGGGTGCATAGGATGATTAGATTTGTATTTTCCGGTGTAATCTTCTGTATTTTTTTGCATGGTGTAATCCTCTGTATTTTTCTGTTGAAAGGTTGCCTTTTTAGCTGAATTGTGGTGTTTGCATGACTGGTTTTTCTGCTGCGCTTATAAATGTGTACATGTGATAGATGTTTGAATGGTTTGAACCATGTGAGACCATGTTGCTTGTTACAAAATAAAATGTGAATCCAATTCGGATCTAATCGGATCTTGGGTTGTTTTATCTAGTCTATGAGTGGAAAGAACAAAATGTAATGCCTTAATCAGTCTATCCGAGATCAACGATTCTTTGGCTAAATTGTCGATGCATTGTTTTGTATGTTTTGGTATTCATAGGCAAAAATCCATATTTGAGGTATACACTGCGGTTATACACAGGTTTTTGTATGTTTTGGCATTTATAGTTTTGTAATTGGATTCATATCCGGGCTAAAAAACCATAATAAACTGGTTAAAACATGTAAAGTGATGAATGGATCAGGTCATATGATCTGAAACCGAGTAATCAAACCCATTACCCATGACTGTTCAAGTTATCTGCACATCGTCATCAAACAACGGACATTTAGAACATAGCATCCGAGTCTGGTCCAAACAAACGTTGAATACATTTTTCACGGAACGAACAGAACCAATGTTTTATTCCATCTTTTTTGTTCATTTCGTCCAATCCTGGACAAGCCATATGGGACAAACACCGCACTGACAAAAAAATGCACCCGAACTTGCTGGTCGCACACACTAAGGTATGACCAGTGCATCCCATGTGGCCTTTGTGTTTTAGAAAGGGTAGGGAGAAAGCTGTCCCCGAGTATAAATCACAGGACAGTGCTGGGGCAGGGACAGTCTGTCCCAGCCTAGCCGCATCATGCCATTCATACACAGTCTAAGTGTGTGTGTGTGTATCGCAAAAGGATGCGGGGTCCATGCTGCAATCCGTGTGGAGCATCCTTCAGCGGAAATAAAGTTGGAGCCCCCGCCCCACCAAAGCGGGAAGTTATTCCACTGAAAGAGAGGTCTGCACTAGGATACTTTCATTTTCATTGCGGCTGATGAGAACCAGGTTTTTCCATGCTTACCTAAAAAAAAGAAGAATTAAGAGTTAAGTTTTTGTGGGGATTTAATGGAAGCACATCGTAGCTGAATTTATATATATATACAAGAATTTTATGCTAGGTATCATGTTGAAGGGATCCCTCCTCATGTACAAAATGGCCTATTTTAAATGTTTTCAACAGGTGACAGTCTGGTGTGTCTAAAGCAAGTTGAGCAATTCAACGAACCAGCCCCACTCAATGCATGGGACCTTATTCTATTTATTTTTTTTCGATGACGAAGGAACCTCACCTACAATTAAGGGTGGCCAACCGACCCAGTGGCCGGATGGGCCAAGTCGACGACGTGGCCCGCCATGGGATGGGTTTGGGCCTGATTTAAGGCTAGGGCCTGCTAGGTACCGGGCCGAAACCCAGCCCGTTATATACGTGGGCTGGGCTCGGGCCAGCCTGCGGGCTACTGGGCTGGCTCGATGGGCCTGAGTTATTTATTAATTTTTTAATAATATATATATATATATTAAATTAACTATTACATAGTAACTTGAATAACTATTATTATTTACCTAATTAGTTGCACGAGAATTTGCTATTTGTTAATTATTATTATCGTTTACCTAATTAGTTGCACTATTTAAGAATCTAATTAATTGCACGGAAACTTGCTATTCTCTCATTAACCCATAATTTCAGTCAAGCATTTATGCATTTTACGATCAGGTCAGGCCGAATCTAGCGCGCTTCGCATTGGCCCGTTGGGCCAATAGGCTGCTCTTCAAACCTGAGCCCGTTAAGAACCGGGCCAAAACCCGGCCTGTTAGTAAACAGGCTGGGCCGGGCCTGCCCGATCCCCACCCCTACCTACAACGGAGTCACTTAATAGGCCCCTCCCCACCAGCTAAAAGTCAATGCATGGGACCTTTTTTTTATAACAAAAAAAACCCTCACCGAGAACAGAGTGACTTAATGGCCCTGCCAAATTGAAGTCAATGCATGGGACCTTATTCTGCTGTTTTTTTTTTTTCAGTTTCACTAAGTCCTGTTTTTGACCTAATTCAAATGTCCTTGCATCACAATTCTGCATAGTTTTGTATTGTTCTTTGACATTTCTTTTGAAGCGAAGATAAACAAGAATTGTGGTTCAAACGTCCCATTACGGCCTAAGAAGTGGAATTGTTCTTTGACTTGAATATATATCATCGATCCTTATTACTTCCCAACTAAGGCTAGGTGTGGCCATCAGGCCCAGGCCCTGACTCAGACCCATTTAGAGTTTGGCCCATTGGGTTTTAAATATGGCCTGGCTCAAAGATGGCTCAGCCCATTTATTAATGGATCGGATTTCGGCCTGATTTTTAATGGGCTTGAATTTGAAGAACAGACTATTGTCCCATTGGGCCAATGTTCAGCAGGTCATAAAGTTCATAAATTAATTTCTATAATACCAAAAACAATGAATTAAATTAAAGATTAATGCACCCAGCTAATTATCTTTATATTTTTCATATAATCAATAAAACTAATTAGGTAAATGGCAATAGTTGTCAAAATTAATTAGGTAGCTTAGGTCTGGTAGTCCATGAGCCAACCCGAGCCAGGTTTTAACCCAATAACTAATGTGTCAGTGCCTAAAACCTTAACCCAAACCCAGCTCATAGTGAGCCGGTCGGCTTGGCCAACCGGGCCGCCCGGCCCATTGCCCAACCCTAACTAAGGCTGTCAAGGGATCAAGTATTTAAACCATCAAGGTACACTGAAACCCACCCAAGCACACTTAGGTTCGAGTTCAGATTATGTCAGGTCAAGAAAATGAAATCCTACACTTGGCCCACATAATTTAGAGGGTATTTAGGATTCTTTTATATACAAATAAGAAAACACCATACTCAGATGTGTCAGATCAGATATCTGGCAAAAATATAGCCCAAACCCAAACTATATGTTACTCTGGTTAGGTTTGGGTCAACCCTAATAACATTCGGGCCAGCATTTTTTATGCCTATACCTGGATGTCTGTGTTTGCTTTGGGTAAATGAGACAAAGCTGATCAGACCCATGGCATTGATAGACCCAACCAACAGGTGTACCACATCACAAAAGGCTTTGCAATCTCCATGATCGACCCAAAGCAAATTAACGAACACCTTGTGAGCCGCTAGAGTCTATATTTAGTTGAATATTCTTTTTAAA
The DNA here is from genome assembly GCF_984573655.1 of Nuphar pumila. Classification (NCBI taxonomy): domain Eukaryota; kingdom Viridiplantae; phylum Streptophyta; class Magnoliopsida; order Nymphaeales; family Nymphaeaceae; genus Nuphar; species Nuphar pumila. The sequence goes on from NC_143253.1 coordinate 137,117,976, forward strand.
ACAAATTGTATCTTAATTTGGACATTAAGATATGCAAGAGTAAAAACCTACAAGGGCTGAATTTGCCAACGATTTATAAAGAGGGCCCTATTTATTTGTTAACATGTTTAATAACCAACTATTTTTTCATGAAGAAGGTGCTGACTAGGTTCGACTATCCGTCCATGTGAGCAAATTGTGAAGGCAGTCCATATCCAACCTGTTAGTTGTGCTTTGTTGGGAGAAGTTGACGCTAAGCAGCTCTTCTTCGAAGGACTATCAGCTGCTCAAGGACCAACACAATTGCTGAAAACAGCTTCGCAATCTCGTAGGGGTCACATATACTCAGGTGTCAAACACTCGCTCTGCTCAGGAGGACTGAACCACCTCCAAACCTTGACCACATCAAAACTTCCCGGGCGGTTGCTACGCCGCACATTTTAGTGGGTGGTGATTCTCATATCGGCGTTTTATTAGTGGCTTTCAGACGCCACACTATTAGGGAGTGACACTAAGCTACATCTCAGAACCCGATTCTACTCTTCTGCCTTGCACACGGACTCTCGAAAGATGCTTTCTCTACACCATCTCCTGTGGTTCGGCTTCAGGCGCCTCTCAATTGAAGAAGTATCGACAAGGATGTTGATTTGTTTTAGTAAGAGAGAATGTGTCGAACTTTATTCATCACCCGGAGAAAGTGATGCACATGTATGTGCGGTGCGGTGGGGCCTACGATGACATACACATTTCTAAGTGAAAAATCCATGCCTTGGCTATGGCATACAGTGATGACATGAGGCAATGCTACATTGCTCATGCTACCCGCAGTCATGTGCCATACTTCGAGGGTTGTCCGTGTGCTCGTCACAAGAAGGCGACACACCCGTCCTTCATTAACTTGAATGCTCGTACATCAAAGACCTCTGCATCGCTCCGCTCTATCGACCTGTTCGATTGTTGCTTCAGATATTCCGCTATACTAAGTGTGCATGAGATATGCACCGCCTCGAATCCACTTCAGTCAAGCTTACATAGCTCATTGCCTAAGGCATCGCATAGTCCAGACAAACTGTCAATCTTCCTCTTCGCAAGAGCCAGGAAGACGCGAAGAAAAATGCCATAACAAATTAATAATGCAGGTGCTTTTATCTGGCAGGCTCTGTAAGGGCTTGGGTGTCGGTGACCTAACAAAACTGTTTTTCCAATAAAAAGGAGGCCTTAATCCCCAAACTTTATTATTGAGGGAAGGGGGCCGGGGACCATCTCATTATTTTTAATTTCAAGTACACGGTTGGCCCTAAAATCAGCAAGTCACCACGTTTGATCAAACAAATTAACTAAAAGGCCAAATACAAGCGATTTTATCAAATCCATGATACCTTGAGCCGATGACTTTGCAAGAAAAAACTGAACTTTTTTGGAATTCGTCTTTACATATCATACACCACGTAGATAACATGCAAGTTACCTGTTTGCAAATTGATTAAAATCTACTTGTCCATCCACATAAACGAACTAATACATTGAATACTGTGATAATATTCTGAAGTAACACAAAATCTTCTCTCTCGTACTTTATTAAACACATGAAAACACATCAGAGGCTTTGCAATTCTGATTCTAGTGAAAAACTGACATATGCTACATCAGGTTTTCTGAAAGCTCTACAACATCCAACATCTGCATATATCCTCAGGAAACCTTAACCAGGAATTAGAATACAGGTCGCTTTTCTATTTTAGCCATTTTTAATAACTCGTTCAAGCAAAGTTTGTTCCCAGGTTTTCACCATTTTAATAATTTGTCCAAGCAAACATGCACAAAAGCCTGCAAATGGCACAGGAGCTCTACTGCTTTGGATATCATAACTTTGTTCCCACGGTTCGACAATTCATCAACTTAGCTACAGAGAAAATAATTGCTAATGAATTAAGGCATATAAAATGATAAATATATATCAATCTACATCAATGCCGTGTTTAGTGTATGCACTGTCCAGTAAAAAGAAAATGTTGAAATTGGATTCCTCCTGTTGATAACAAAAGAAGCAAATCAGTTAGTGCTGCCCTTCTCAGAATAGCTGCAAGGGACGAGAAATCATGATTGAGTACTATCATTGTCTCGGACCAAGCCTTCAGAATGGCGCATGTGTAGTGCGAAGCTGAGTAAAAATGCAAGTGTAGGAACGCACGGTATGCGTTGGCTTAATCGATGACGTGCGGTGGTAGCATGGCACACGATAGGCAACGATATCGTCGTTAGTGCATTGTTGTGTGACGGCACAAACATATTAAATAGTGCCAGCAGATCAGAGGATGTTGCCTTTGAAGATTTGGTCAAGGACCTATCGGCTTGCAAGATTTTTTATGCATAACAGTTGGACGCACAGGAGTACGTGTGAGTTAGGGCTAATTTCTCTAAAAATCATATTAGGTGATTTTAACAGAGTATGGTGACTCAAGACTAGGCGAAAGAATGCATGCTTAGGTGCCGATGAGTAAGTCTGAGTGGTATTTTTCACTATGGTGTTCAATCATCAACTGGTCTTCGGACGGGAAGGCGTAAAATCTTGTTCCTTTAGTGACGAGGTTTTGTTATGACGTGAGCATAGAATCGCAATACGCTTCATGGCACACAAAGCTAAAGTAAGTTTGCGCTTTTTTCGGAAGTGATAGTTGGTATGAAACGATTATGCACTAAGTGGAATACGCATTTGAAAATGTGCTTGATACAGCTGCGCACAAAGTAGTGTACAGGACTAATGAAATGATTCAACACATGAAAAAGTATTAGTATGTTACCTTTGATCGTTAAGCTAGTGGATCATGGGTTTGCGAAACAATCTATGCCATTCACAAATTAGTTGCGAGTGAGCGACCAAAAAGCTTGAGGGGGTAAGAAAGGACCATCGTGCCACACTAGATTATTAAAGAAATAGGCCTGTGATAGTCATAATGATGGATAATAAATCAGGATACAAACAAAAGTACCTAATGCAAGATGATTGTACTGGCCTTATTGGATGTTACAACATACACTGGTGTATTTATCATCCAGCTCGTCATGTCAGTTCTTGTTCCTTCAAAGAAGCCAAGTTTACATTTTCTCTATCTCTTCTGAAGGTAATATATAGGGGAGTGTAGAACAGTGCGCACAATGCCCATGGAATAGCCATCATGGAAAGCAGTCCCCGTGACAATGCATATGCCTCTTTGGCTGATCCTGAACCCAGTGTTACAGCCTTTGGATTGTAGCCATAAAGTTTCTCGGAGAGGATTCCAACAATGGGTGCTGCGAAAGCAGAGAAGGATCCTTCAAAAGTTCTGTCAAAGGCATATATCATAGTTCTGTGTTGTGGCGGGACCACCTCAGCAAAAATGGGGTTGTTTGCACACGTGCCACTCCAGCTGATGGTAAGGCCCATGAGCAAGAGGGTGACAGCAAATGAAAACCAGCTTGTTTCTGTCTGTGGGATCACAGCAAGAAGAAAGAAAGAAAATGGAACTCCCATGAATGCACTAAACTGAGCACACATGACACGCCCGGTGTCTGGGTACACCCGTGAAATGCGGTCTGCTAAATAACCCCCTAAAAGGCTTCCCAGGGCACATCCTATGGCAAAAAGGCTCAGAAGTGCAGCCGAGCTTTTATGCCCAAAACCTGAGAAAGAAACAAATAAACAAGTAACCAGCGTGTTTCAGACTCCAGTCAGCATATGCAAACTGTGTAAAATCTGTAGCTTCAATGCCCCATGGGCAGCGTATAAACCTAACAGCCTCAATTATCCCAGGCTTAGGAAGCTCAAACCTGAGCAACAATAATTCAAAGAACAACCTTTGGTTGTACGAGTCCCATGATCCCATTTACCAGGTAGGGTATATCACAGAGATCTTGCTCAATACTCAAATAGTGCTAGAGTCCAACAGTCTACCATATGAAAAACAATGACAAAACCAAATTGTATGTTCTCATTGCCAAAAAAAACAGCAGTTGCATCAAGTTTCTGAAAATCTAACATGGCATCTAGCTTAACAGGGGCTGCACATCACATTCCAGAATGTACCAACATGCACATCATGCTTCTGGAAAAAGCAACAACATGCATTTTTATGTTTCAGGAAAAAACTATATCTGTTGAAAAAGCCAACATCGCATCAGTAAAACTCTAGAAGCATAGTTAATAAATTGCCCAGTTCCACTAAAATTCAGTAAATATTTTGAACTTTTAGGAGCTACTGACATCCACAAGTACTATATCAACTCCTTTGACAAATAGATTACCATACTCACCAATTAGTTCAAACCACATCGTGAAGAACACCATTGCTGTCCATGGTAATGAACCGACAATGCCTTGCATGACTATTACTTGAAAAGTTTGCACCTTCACAACAGTTTTCATGGCTATCCATGAATCATGCCATAGGGAGGAGGAAGCTGTAGTTGCCTTTTCAATTAAATCACGTCTGGAGAAGAGTTGGATGTCATGAGAGGCTGTGTACTCCAAAACAACTATATCATTGCTAGTAAAAATATTATGTAACTGAAAAATATGTAACTCTAACTACCTCAAATCATTGAACATGAAAAGAGGCAGCTGTTAAACGCAAGCTCTTCAAACAGCACATTGTCCATTCCAGTACCATTAAATATGAAAATCTGAGTACTTCAAATATGCATGCATATGCATGTAAAAATATTAATGGTTCAACAAAAGAAATGTAATAATTCATCCTCTCAAACAAACCATAAATGTTTCAGACATACAATTAATATAATGAAAGTTTATCAATCAGAACGAGGAAATTGGTTGACACCAAATGATTTGAATGTTATTCTTAAACTTGTATACAAATGCTAAGAATCTCTAGATACATATTTGAGTTGGAACATACCAGTCCAGTTGGCTGTCAGGACATTATCTCTTGTTTCAGTTTTAAATGTTCCCAAAGAAACTATCAGACAACTGCTGTAACACTGATGATATGAGATTTCGCCATTTTCTTGTCTTAAATTTTGCTGAAATTATAATATTTTGGCAGTGGTAGCGTACTTTGTGGAGATGCATAAAGGGGATTTTAAATTAAAAACATTCATATTGTATTGGTTAAGAAATTCAGATGCATAAAGGTAGTAACTCTTGCTCTTGTCAGTCAGACAATTGTCCTGTAAAATATAGTAGGGCAACAGGGAGAAGAGAGAGCAACATAACATTTCATCAATCTCTTTATTCCATAATTTGTATTCAATTGCAGCCTTCTACAACTTCAAGTGCAGGTTTCAATGTACATCCTCAATAAGAAAATTGGTTAATACACATTATCAATTCAGAACACACAACATTCACCTATACACTTGACATGTGAGCAAAACAAGCTCAGTAGATCTGCACTTTTGACACTTCTTTACATCTCTATCTGTAAAGATGGTTTGCATTCTAAATATCAATCTAATTCCATGTTAGGTCTTTGGAAAATTTACCTATCAGTAGCTTTGTTGTTCTTACAGGTCGTTTTTCATATATTTACCTTCTCTCCCAACAAGATGATAAAACCTACATTCAAAGGTTCCACATCATAAAATATGCTATGCCACATGGATTCTGGCAGAGGTATGACTGGTGCAATACAGGTGGCTTATATAAGAAAGACACAGAAGCATGGCTGCTAGTGTGTGTACTTCTGCAACTAAAAATAGATCACTTTGTTAAATCACAAAGAAAAGATATAGAGAATAAAAATCCATATCCAAAAGCATATAATATGTACTATATGGCATATATTGGCAACATCCAGAAGCACCCAGCACCATACCTAGAAGCACCAGCTTGGGAAGTGGTATGCTAAGGGGTTTGCATATGCAGAGAAACCAGCATGCAAATGTTTTAGAACAAATGAAGCTTTTACCCCAATGGCCTTTTTAGAGAGAGAGAGAGAGGCACTTGAAGACTCCAACAAGATTCTGCTAACAAAACCACTGTCTCAACTCTTCAGAAAATTTCATCACCGTTGCCTATACTTGAAATAAAATCATTTTGGCAAACCATCATCTCATTTCTTCACAACACTAAGCCCAGTCCTTGCTAAAAGGTTGCCCAATGACTGTCCCTAGACCAACTATCCTTGAGTAAACAATTAATGTTCATCTAACATGAGGTAAAATCACCAAAATATTCAATGGGAGGAATGTCCAAAATTTTTAGATACCCTCCAAACCCTGATGTGCAAACTAATGTCCTAGATGTCAATGCATCTGGGCCACTTATACAAGTATTTGCCTGTAATACATGCCCATTTGAAATTCTAATACCAAGACTTGATGATGGGGGCAACCTTTTGATCACCTTGGTGTGCTGCTTTTAGATCCTAGTTCCCTTCCATGGAAATGTGGTGTGCTTCTTGTAAATCTTATTCAAAATCCTATTACCAAAAAGAGGGAGAGGAAGACTTTTAGCTTAACTAAAATGAATTTAATTATTGAAAGCTTCAAAACGAACATGTTCAACTATCAAAGCTTGGAGTTCCTTGATAATATGATTTCAATTGATCACACACAACCGAATGCTTTGAAGTCAATATATTAGCTTGATCAGGTCAGAGTGCTATGCAGAGTTACCAGGTTATCTACTTAAGGCTGCAATCCATGACCTACAACCAAAGTGCTAAATGTTCCTAGCACAGCAAACAGGGGTTTTTAGGCACTTGGCAACCAGCAACACAATCTGTCAAGAAGTTGTTCAACTAGAGCAGTTTGGCATATTTTGGAACAGAAGGAATACGGAATTGTATTCATAGTTTTGGAGTCATCCTTAAACATGTCGTGAGAGCTAGCCCAATTAACTTTTATATGAATATTAAATGCAAGTATCTTCCCTATAATCTGCATTTTAAGAAAAATATTTTATTCCATCCTAACCTTGAAGCTTACACACAAAAATGTGACAACTTTATCCACTACACATGCAGAAATGCAATGCACATGAATGATCAATCTGAATTGGCCAGATATTTTGTTTGTTTGATGGAATGAACAACCATTTTTTAAATCAAAAGAACAACTCTAAAGAGCTCCAGTATCAACTACCTTTCAGAGCTATCACCAGTTCCATTGGCAAAGAGGGGTGCCCTTCTTGGGTCAATGACAAACATGAAAACAAGTAATCCAATAAGTGAACTGAAAAAAGCCATCATAATAAATGCACAGCGCCATCCAGGCACCCCAAAAAATTCTTGCCCAGCCATCATCGTTGCTATAACACCTCCTCCAATACCTCCAGCTGAACCAACAAGGCTCAACAATCCAAAGCCTGTTCCTCGTACACCATCAAGATAGCTATCAGCAATAAAGGACTGAAGTGCTGGTAAGACAATTGCCAAACCAAATCCATTGATCGCCCTCCAGAATGCAACTTGAAGGAAGTGCTGACTGACACCTACTGCAGCTGTTGATAAGGCCCAACATAAAGTGCCCATCGCAAGAACAGTAGGGCGATCATAGTGAAGGACTAATACACCTGCAACTGGTGATGCTAATGCCTGTACAAAGTTACGTATGAATGTGAGATATCCTAGATCAGTAGGGCCAGCATTGAAAGCAACACTGACTTCTTTGTAAACAGATGGAAGAAGATTCTCATCAGCCCGCTCCATTATGGCAGCCATGTTTATAAGAATAAGCGAGAGGGATACCCCAAATATTTTTCTTGTCCTGTGATTATCATAAAAATAACAGCACATGAAGCAAGAAAGGGTTAGAGAACATATCTACATAAATTGTGTTTCTTCGCAACCATTGCAAAGGACTTGACAACAATAAATGCTAGAATTTCAATCCTGCACCCAGAATAAATTTTAAAAGTGCAGGCAACAACTGTACCAATCAGACATGTTTAGCAGCAAACTCACTAATACAGTACAAGAATCCAAAGTATAGTCTAAATTTTCTGGACTAACTTACATGGTGAGAGCATGATTACAAGTACCTATTCTATTTAATAATTTAGCTACCTGTCATAACCATGCATGCTTAGAAATATGTGCATAATCATATCATTTCTAGAGACGAACATATTGAACTTCGGTGAAGTACTGCAGAAAGGCTCCGTAACTCAATTCCAAATCATAAAACATCTAGATTACATGAACATATATTGCATAAAAAGCCAATGTATAAATAATTGATACCTCAGCTCCAAAATAAGAAGAGTCAATAGTGGTCAAATCAGTCATTAAGACAAATTTTCTAATTTTAAGATAACAGATTCCTTTAACACATGCCTTTTATGATGAGGGAAGCCATTGTAGATGGGATCAGGATTAGATAATCCACCAACAGAAACTGCAAGAATCTAAGTCACTTTCCACCAAACCGATATGGAAGACTTTCTCGGTCATAGAGGGGAAAAAAGAAAATCAAGATGTTCATTTAGATAATTAAAAAGCAAACAGCACGGAATTGTCTAGAGGTTCATGGTCCGCATTAGCCTCGAGGTATTATTGATGGTTTATACCAATCTTGCAGCAGGAAAAAGTTTTCCTAAAATCCCAAATTAATGCAGAACAAGTCTAGGTATCCAAAACAATCCATCTGAATAGTGACCCAAAATTGAACGCCTGAAATTCGATTTTTTCTTTCTTTTGTTAGGGTTTCTTTAGTGGCCAAAAAAAAAGAAAGGAAGAAAGAAAGTGCCTGTGTTAGACAAAAACCAAGAAACGAGAATCTGAGCATCACCTAATGCTTTTGAAGGTGCATATTTGCAATCCAAAAGATTTTTTCAAAGAGAGGAGGAAGATAGATATCAGTTTGAATAACAGAAACAATAGAGACGAGGAATGAAAATAAATCTCAAGTGGCAAAAGCATTCCAAGGACAAGAAAACGCAACGGTAAACAAGGTCACTAAAAAGATCATTAAGAGCAGGATCTCGTGTTCATGGAACAAAATTTCTGGGCAAAACGTTATGTGGCAGGGTTTTTGTTTTCCTTTTTTTCTGATTCGAACCCAAGAATCTGTTGTGATGGTGCGACTTTACGATCTAGTTATCTAATTCAATCATATATTTGGCAGATTAATACTCAAGACTGACAATTACAATTCCAAGACCGAGTCCCTTCTACAAAAGAGGGGAAAAAAGCATATGATGTTCGCCAAAATTCAATAGCTCAATCTAGTAATTGCAATCTCATACAGTTCAATACCAGAAGATGCCAAAAATTTCAACGTTGGTAGACACGAAATGGGATCTTATCCATCCAAAAAATTCTACTAAACCACAAAGTTTACCATACAACCAAACGAACCACGAAATTCGCATCAAGCACACCCATCAGCAATCGAGAAGAAACTAAGAAGAACAAAACAAATTGAAAAACAGCAATTTGGGTTGATAAGTTTCCATATTAAAGAATAAAAAATACAATGGAATGATCACCCGAAACAGATCCATCGAGAAAGAAGCAAAAAAAAAAAATCCCTAAAATAAAACTCTATCATGAATCCTCTCTAGCATCATGGAACAGAAGTTAGAAGAAGGAAGAAAAACAAAAAACAAAAAACAAAGAAGAATGGAAGAGTAAGAAGGAGGCGCTCACTTCATGATGCTCCTGTGAGATCTGGAGGAGCGAACCCGAGAACGAGGGAAGAGGCCAACCATCGAGATCAACGCACCACCATCTCCCTTAATAACCGGAACGACGGACCACCAATCGTCGCCTCTGAACCCACGCCTCCAACATCGTCGCTCGTGAAAACGAATAAAATAGAGGGCTCATTGGCAATTAATTATTCTGCACAATGAAGAAGAAGTGTTGGGGAGGAGGAAAGAAAATCAATATAATCGAGAGTAGAGGATCAGAGGGATGAAGGAAATAGTTGCAGAAGTGGGAGGGAGGGAAACGAGTTAACGTTTCTGGCACTAGAATTAGGAGGTGTCAATGGGTCGGGATTGACCAGGATTCGAACCGTACCAAACCCTATAGGTTTTCGTAATAAATAAGAAGGCTTAATTAGAATCTGGGTTAGATTCGAAGAATCCGATTAATATATGGAGCTATGTATGGTTTGTGAAATTTCATACCAGATCGGGGCCTGATCTGAGTTTCGATTAAGATTCATAATTTTTAATATAAAAATGATTAAAAATTTTATTTTGATCCGGGTCTGGTTCGTGTATAATCCTTGTAGGTTTCGGGTATGATTTTTATTTTTTTAATTAAAAAAAATCTATTTTTTATATTAGAAAATTTTACAAAATCATGCCTAACTTTTTGAATTATTTACAAACACACGTCTGACTTTTGAAACATTACGAATACACATCCACTTTCGCAAGTTTTTCTTGGTATTTAATATATAAAATATAATTTTATAAAAATATTGCTAAATTTGATTTAAAAACTGTTGAAATCATTAAAAGTAATGTCTGGATCAGGTGCAATATGATTGCACAAATATTTGTGCATTAAGCACTGATCACCCTCCATCTTGGGACAAGGCCTGTCAGTTGTGGGACCCAAGGCCTGATGGAGGCAATCAGGCGCTTAATGCACAAATTTTGTGCAATGTGATTGCACCCGATCCGGACTCCTGCGTCCATATGTGTCCCACATCACAAGGACATGACTTGATTTTTATGATTTATCAAGTCTACTTTTTCCTTTTTCGTGTGCTTATTTTATTTTTATGTTAAAATTTACGTTCAGTATTTAAAAAATAATAATGTAAAACTCGCGAGTTCTAATCTTGAGGGATTTTATTTTAAAGGAGTCTTGTGTGGCCAACACCATTTTCTGTGATTAGGTAAAGAGTGGGATTGGAAGCAGAGTCGACCACATTTGTTCCAGATCAAACTCAGATATGGATTGCATATTCAATTGAACTATTTGGGTCGGACCCAGGTTGAAGCTCCGTCTGATTTGCATCCATACCACCAGTGAATTGACAGTGAGTCCAACTATCCAAATTATTTCTTTCTCTTTTGGTGAAAAACTCATGTCCTTATATAGAGGGGTGGCGCCTTAAAGAGCAAAGGTGATACTATGTGAAGGTTGTTGAGTCTCTCAGCTTGCGTGGGCTGCTGCACTGAGAAAGAAAGAGATAGGAGAATAACTAAGGTTGTACCCTGGCTGGGACACCTCTTTGACTTATATATTGAGAATAAAACATATTACAAGAAATTATAAAAATGCCTTCTACAATATAAGAAGTGTATTGTTAGGTGTTGAATGACCATGAACAATTTGCTCAGGGTTTGGTGAAGAGATCTAACACTTGATCTTCACCATGAAGATACATAGGATAGATCTCTTGACTTTCGACACTTTTTCTCACAAAATGTTGATCAATTTTCACGTTTCATGTTGCCATGTTGCATCCAATTGGTGGCAATAGCAATTGCACTCCTATTATCACAATATAGGAGACAACGAGAGATCCTTTGATTTAGATTGACCAATAAATGCCTAGTCGATAACACTTTTGTTGTGACGGCTATCATCGCACGATATTCTACTTTGGTACTGGATTGGATAATGGTCTTTTGCCTTCGGGTAGACCATGAGATGAGATGCTAGCCCAATAAAATTGCATAACCTGTGACAAAACGCCTGAAAGACGGACCGCTAGCCCACTCCGCATCCGAATAGGCAAGAATAAAAAGATCCAACCCGGTAGAAAGGCTATGAGGATGCCTTCTATAAACCAAATCATCATTGATTGTGCCCTTCACGTAACGAAACATTTGTTTTGTTGCTTCCATGTGACTGTGATGAGGAGATTGCATAAAGCAGGAGACTTGATTAGTAATAAAGACCAAGTCGGGTTGTGTAAAGGTGAGATACTGAAGGGCTCCAACAAGACTCCTGAACTGTTCCCGATGAGATAGCACAAGGTCATGAGGATCATCTTCGATTAACTTCATAGTTAATGCTATGGGAGTAAGAACTAGCTTGCAATCTGTATCCTAAAGCAAGATAAAATGTCCAAAGCATACTTGCATTGGGATAAGATGAGAGAATTGTGTGTGGTCAACCTCAATGTTAAAGAAATATCGTAAAGGACCCAATTCTTTCATGTCAAACAGTTTAACAGTTTATTAAGGATCGATTTGACTGCCATGATTCTGCCTGCATCACTTCTTGTAATAACAAGATCATCTGCATTGACAAGAATAATGGTGATGTAAAACTGATATGAATGAACAAATAAAGAATAATCACACTAGCTTCGGACTAAGCCAAAAGAGCAGAGAGCAGCACTAAAAGTCTCAAATCATGCACGAGAAGCTTACTTTAGACCATAGAAGGCCTTTCGCAAGCGAAGAACAGTGGACTTAGGGTCAGCCTCAGGATAGCTAGGGGGGTGTTCCATAAACACTTCTTCATGTAATGCACCATGTAAAAACATGTTCTTCATAAGTCTATCTATTTAGTACTTGGGATAGATCTAATTCCCAAGTCTAAAACCGACTTTGATAAGCACATTTATTGGCTTTGACTTTGCATAAAACCTATCTGAACCTTTTCTAGTTTCGTTTGAACCTTGCCCAACTATTTTGCATGGGCATTAAAGGTTGAAAATGGTCCAAAGTCACCTCTTATCCTTAACCCAGTTTGAGCATTGACCTGTTGACTCAGTCAAGGACTTTCTTAGCCCTTTCAAGATCATTTTGGACCATTTTTTATGTCGCTCTATGTATAACGGTTTGGGCTTTTATGGCTGGCTGTTTTGGCCAGTCATAGCCTATTATTTCTGGTTGTTTTTGCCTCTTAAAGGCCCTTTATGGGTGGCCTTGGGCTGGGGCCTACACAAACCCCAACCCTCTCGCATTCTTTTCATCTCATTTCATTCTCTCCTCTCTCCACGAGTTCTAGTTTCTCCCCTCTTTTGGTTTTTTGATGTTTTAGTGCTTAGATCTAGATCAAGTTCGGATCTAGAACCAATTCAGATTTAGATCCAGTTTGAATCTAGATTTCGATCCAGATATAGTTCATATCTAGATCTAGTTTGGATCTAGATCTAGATCCTAGATCGAATCAAGATCCAACTCAGATCTAGATCTAGTTTTGATCCAGATCCTAATTTAGATCCAGATTCAAATCATAGTTTGGATCAAGATCCATATCTAGTTGTTGTTCATATCTAGATCCAGTTTGGATCCATATCAAGTTCTTGTTCGAATCCCTATCCAAGATCCAGATCTAATTGTTATTTGGAACCATATTCGGTTCTTGTTTGAATCCCTATTTAGGATTCATATCTATTTGTTATTTAGATCCACATTTGGTTGTTGATTAGACCCATATCCACTTATTAAGATCCTAATCTAGTTGCTATTTGGATTGATACTCACTTACAATTTGGATCCATACCTATGTTCAAACCCATGCTCAATACCCAATTTGAACCTAGAACTTCTTATCATAGTCAAGAAGTTGTTCAAGGTGCTTCGTGTCGAGGTTATTGGTCTCACCCAGTGCAAGGCGTGGACTAACTTTTTGCGAGTAGGCAAAAGCTTGGTTGTATCCTGGGAGCATAGTTGCACGAGTACCCATTGCACTGAGGACTTGATCCTAAGTGGGGCAACTATCGCTCGAAAGATAGTGCGTGTATACGTGTGCCTCTGAGCATACCTAGTTCAAGCTCAGTTGCCTGACCCACTAAGTTAAGTAGAAATTCCAATAATTTTTAAGTGATGGTACTGCAAATGACAACTATAAAGGTTGAAAACGAGAAGATGCCCAAGTTATCCCAGTTCGATGACACCAATTTCAAACGATGGCAACATAATGTGCTCATCTTCCTCACGATTGCTAAACTGGTATATGTGCTCATGAAGGACTATCAGGATGAAATCATTATTGAAAACCACATGAGACTAAAGTGGAAAAAGGATGACTTCGTGTGTCGTGGACACATATTGAATGCACAATCCAACATCATGCTCGACCTCTACTCGAAGTCAACACTGCAAAGAAGTAGTGGGAAGCTCTTGAAAGCAAGTACAAAATAGAGAATGAAATAAATCATAAGTTTTTTGTTAATGAGTATATGGATTTCAAATTCTTTGGTGATAAGTCACTGCTATCTCAAGTCCATGAGAGGCAGCTCTTGGCTAATCAGATCAAGTATGAGGGATTGAACCTTGATGACTAATTTCAAGTGCCTGCAATTATTGGTAGATTGCCCCCATCTTGGAAAGATTATCAAAGTGAATTTAAACATAAGAATGAAGAGTTTACCTTAGAACAACTTCTTTAACATCTTAGAATCGAAGAGGATGCTCGATCTTAAGATAAAAAAATATGTAGTAAAAAAAGTTTGAGCTAAGGAAAATATAGTATAATAAAAACCAAAGTTCAAACCTGAACTTAGAAACAAGAACAAGGAATCCAAGTTCATGGCTAAGAAGAAAAATAACATTTTATGCTATATTTATAGAAAACTGGGTCACTATGTTAGAAAATGTTGATACAGGAAGAAAATTCAAGGCAATAAAGCTAGTAAACCCGATGATGACCTGATAGTTGTAGTTAGTGACATATTTATGATTAATTTAGATAAAGGGTGGTACATGAATTCTAGATCAACGATTCACTCATGCTATGATAGAAGTGTGTTTAAAACATACGAAACCATGGAAGAAGACCATATGATTTATATAGGTGATAAACATGAAGCTAAGGCTTATAAAAAGGGAGTGTGAAACTTTATTTCACCTCTAAGAAATGTTTAACCTTTCAAAATGTGTATCATGTGCTTACCATCACAAAAAAACTTGTATCTGCCTATTTTCTTGTAACTTATGGTTTTAAAGTTGTATTAGAATCTATTGTCGCAGAACCACAAGTTTATAAACAAGGTCTACCCCACCAATGGGCCATTCAAGCTCAACCTGATGAATAAAGTTGTTTATGCTTCAGTTTATATGTTTGACTCATATGCTTTATGGTATGTTAGACTAGGATATGTAAATTATAAGTCTTTGAGAAGCAAGGGTAACTTATGTAATGCCCCAAAATTTCAAACTTGTAAGCCTTTGGAAATACTTAGAAAACCTTTCATTTTTCAGAGTTTTTATTTTAAAAAATAAAAAAATGAATTTTTTTAAAAAGCAAAACAAGTTGACAACTTTAGACACGTTAGCGTAGAAATCCATCATCGAAACCATCATTATCAAAAACATTTTTAGCACGACAATTAGTGAGCCAAGTATATATTAATGATAAACTTTCAATTGTACAAAATTTAGGGTTTCCCTTTATACAAAGCTCAAAACTACAACAGGTATCCCAAACACAAAACTGCGAGCAGAAGAGTGAGATCTTGAGCCATCTTGCATCATGTCATCGGCTATCTGATAAACCTATTCATCACTTGTGCCCATAAAATGGGTTAGTTTTATGAAAAACTGGTAGGTACACAAGTAAGACAATATGAAACAAAATTAAAGTAAGGCATATTATACTAGCATGATAATCATAAGCTACACTAACATGAGCAATTAACTAACATGGGATATGAGCATACATAATAATCTGTTCATAAATCTCAAAATACACAATCAAGCAAATATTGTGAACAAGATAATCTTTGTTTCGATATTAGCTAGCATGTGGGTACGCACAGATGCGAAACGTATAAATAGCCGAGACTGATCCGAAGGTTTATTATGCTATGTATTTTATGATACCTCGGATAGCTAGTTGAGTCTGCTTCTAAAGGGACGATCAGTGACCAAAAGAGGATTTTCCAAAGGCATTTGTGGCCACGACTGCATCCTACTTTTGCAGAAGTTTATGGGATCTACCACCTAGGATAATTTTTGGTAGTCTCATCCCCTAACTCTGATGATTGGGGACGTCGAGTCATTTGCTCGAGAGGTAGTTGTTAATAACCTATCCATCAGAGTTTTTGTACCAATCCGTCATCTTCCTTGATGGAAATAAGCGGCGAATGAGCGTGTTAGGGGTTACTTAATTAACGCCCCATCCTATATGTTCTGGTCTTTCAGACTCACTCAAGCATTTTGCCTATGAAGGTAAATCATTACCATTTTATGTGATTTTAACAAGGTTTCATCATACATTTGAGGTTGTCATCGACTTCTCATCCTACTCGTCATAGTACAAATATACCGTATATACCTAAAAGTATGGCTACGATGATAGGGGCATGGGTTTCTCAAAAGATAACCCAACACAGAGTTCCACAAATACATTATGTAAGTAATTCAAAATTAGACATGCTTAGTCTTGTGAAACAGGAAACAACTTGCCTGATTTAGAATCTTCATGGATTTGAAATGCTTCTCCCAAGTGTACCGACTTTGGGGGAAAGCTAGTTGCTAATTTGTAACTCACAAGATTCTCTAGCTTTGCTTTGTAAGACTGCGTACTCGAGAAGCTGAAATCTGTGCAACGAATCCTCTTCTTAAGACTGTAGCACATGTACGCAAATTTGCATCTTTTTGACAAAGAGCGAAAATGGTATGCGCTCCTGCGCACCTTGCGAGACTTGCATTTAAGGAGTCACAAGTGCCAAAAATATAAGTTTGTGCACTAAGTGCGGCGGCAAAGAAAGACATGAGCAGTAATACAAAAACAACAGCCTATGCACTAAAGTGTGACGGCAAAGCAAATACAGGAATAGCAAATGCAAAAGCAAGCATTTGCATTGAAGCACGGCCGCAAAGTAAAGGCAGTAAGCAGCAAAGACAGAAAGCAATAAAGAACATAAACTAACTAAAAAAGTAAAAGCATGTGCACAGAAAGCGCGACGACAACAGACAGTAAAGGCAGAAAAGTATATACGACAACAAAAGCCTGTGCATAAAAAGCATGGCAGCAACATAAAGCAATAAAGACAAAAAATAAAAAAGGACAAGGATCACGAAACCATGTTCTTAAGTTAAAGGCATATGTATGTAGATATATGTATATATATATATATATTGTCCTTTATCCTTTTTCCATTTTAATTTTAATTGCTTTATTTTAGTTCATCCATTGTCCTTTGCACAACTTTTCCCAACCTAGGAGAGTTGCGGCGTTGCGCATGTCTTCGAGTGTATATGATGAATGTCTTTGGTTGTGGGGTGCGAGAGAATTCTGTTGCGCAAGCTACGAAAAAACAAAAGTGAGAACTCATAAAAAAGAAAAAAATATCAACCTCATTAGGGTCGAACCAGGCACTTGCAAGTAGGAGGCAAGAGAGGGGTGGGCTCGGTTGCCAGGCCAAGCCCAACCCTTGCTCACAACAGAGGAGGGGCGAGTGGTAGGCTCGCAGTCAAGTCGAGCCCGACCCCGGCCTAACAAGGGAAGATGAGGAGGGAGGGAGGGATTCTGCCCCTGCCTGTCGAAAAACACAAAGGCAGAGCTTCGTCCCTGCCCATCAAAAAAGCCAGAAGGTAGGGGTGAAGCCCCTACCTAATAAAAGCAAAAAGGGTGGCAGAGGCAAAGCCCCTACCTGACAGCAGCGAAGAGGGAGGCAGGGGGCTTCGCCTCTGCCTGCCGAAAAAGCACAGAGGCAGGGGACAACAGTGAAGAGGGGAGGCAAGGGGCTTCGCCCCTACCTGCCGGAAAGGCACAGAGGCAGGGGTGAAGCCCCCTGCCTGTCAACAGTGAAGAGGGAGGCATGGGGCTTCACCCCTGCCTATCAAAAAAGCACAGAGGTAGGGGCGGAGCCCCTGCCTGCCGAAAAATAATAGCAGGAGCAAAGCCCCCACCTACCAGAAGAAGGACACATGCAGAGGCTTCGCCCCTGTCGGCTATACATAGGCGATAGGGGGTGTTGCCCTTGTCGGCCTGTCAAAAAATAAGAGAAAGACAAAGAGAAGAAGACAACGAAGAGAGAGAGAGAGAGAGAGAGAGAGAGGTTACCTGCGAGAAGACATCGGGTGGTTGTCGAGCAGGAGAGCGTCGGGGAGGGCTCCTCCGGAGAGTGCACAGGGAATAGGGGGACGTCGGACGATGGGTGGAACCCGATCGTGGGTTGCCAGAGGAAGAGAGTGAGGGGGAGAAAGAGAGAGCAGGAACAGGGGTCAGACTTCATCGGGGAAGGGGAACGACAGCTGGGCTGCCGACGATGAGTGGCCGAACACGAGATGGGGTCACCGGCGTGGGGCTCCAGCGAGCTGCGGAGAGAGGGGGGGCATCAGGCGAATGAGGGGAGAGAGACAGAGCAGGAGCATAGGAATTCTCAGATGATAAACCCTCGCACCCTGCATGCTTTAAATAAGCACGAGGGGTGTTGGGTACCTGTGTTCGGGTATGGGTCGGATTCGGATCTGACCCGGGTCCAATTTTTTTTTCTTTTCTAAAAATCATGGGCCTTACAACTTAAGACTTATTCCTAAAAGCAAATCTGAACGTGTTAGAAAATGTGATGTCTAAATTATTAGATATAATGCATAGTGATGTGTGTGATTTGAAAATTACTCTAAATCGTGAGGGTAACAATTATTATATATCTTTTATGGATGATTTTACAAAATATACTTATGTCTATCTCATGAAATGAAAAGATTAATCATTTAAAAAATTTAAGATTTTTAAAGTTGAGGTTAAAAACTTTCATAATTACAAAATAAAGTCTTTTAAATCTGATAGAGATGGTGAATATTTTTCCAATGAATTCATTGAATTTTTTAAAATTCATCAAATACATAGACAAAATATTGTTCAAGAAAAGAAAGTTTGCAAATTGTTAAAGTCATTGTAATGTTTAAAACAATCACATAAACAATGACATAAAAAATTTATGAAGAAATCATTTCATATGGTTTTAGAATTCATGACTTTGATAAATGTATATATAGCAAAGTAGAAAATAGACATGTTATAATTATTTGTCTTTATGTGGCTGATATGTTAATCATAAGTAGTAATGTATAATACATAAATAATATTAAAAGATTTCTTTCATCTAAATTTGATATGAAAGATATGGGTTTAGCTAATGTTAAACTTGCTATTAAGTTGATTATACACGAGAATGATTATGCATTAACTCAATCCCATTACATTGAGAAAATAATCATTATGATTGTAAGCTTATTGCTACTCTGATTGATCCTAGTGTTAAGCTATTGATGAACACTAGAAGGAGCATATCTCAATTAGAGTATTCAAGTATTATTGGTAGTCTTTTGTATGCTATAAATGAAACTAGACCAAACATAGCTTTCAACATAAGCAAGTTGAGCCGATATATGAGTAATCTAGGATAAGTGCATTGAGATGTAATATATCTAATCTTGAAGTACTTGAGAGAAACTCTAGAATATGAAATATTCTATGAAAGAGAACATGTTGTACTTGAAGGGTACATTGATGCAAACTGAAATTCTGATTTCAATGAGTCATTATCCATAAGTGGTTGTATATTTATCCTTTGATCTGGAGCAATTACTTGAGGATCCAAAAAGCAAATTGTGATAACCCATTCTATAATGGAAGTAGAGTTGATATCACTAGCATTAACTAGTATGGAAGCTGAGTGACTAAAGAATCTCTTAATAAAGACACTATTAGGAGATAGGCTAGTATCTTCGATGGTTGTGCATTGCGATAATCAATCAGCTATATATAAAATATGAAGTAATATTTATGATGAAAAATCTAGACATATCAGTCTACAACACAATTATGTGAATAGTTTATTCAAGCAAGGATTAATCTCAATTGAATATATAAAATTTTGTCAAAACTTAGTGAATCCATTGACAAAGAAACATTTTTGAGATATCATATTTAAGACATTGAGGAGATTGAGGTTAAAGTTTATAAAAGCAATCACCATTGATGGAATCTCAACCGCATGATAAGGGTCAAACCATGTCGAGCGATTTAATAGGAAGAAAAAGTCTCTGAGTGATTGGATTGAGCCCTTAATAATTTATTGAGTCCTTATGTCAAGTGCTCAAAACATGTGTAAGAAGGTTGAGTTTGAATTGAACTCTAAGATTCATAAGCCTTATGGTTGGGGTGTTTCAAATAGTTTGCCTTCTATAGAACAGGGACTTTTGTCTATAGAGCACTCATGAAACGTAGGATACATCACAAGACCCTTAATATGCAGCTTCTATATATTGGTAGACACACTGTGATCACTTGAAGTGAAAGTGTGTGTTATAGTGTTTGGAAGGTAAATTTGGATTTTCAATTCAAAGCTAACGCTATTGAAATCTTAGACTGACTGAGACTAAGTAACACTAACGTGGGGGGTTCAAACCCAAAATGTACCTTCACTTATGCATTGAATTTTCATGAACAGTCTCTTGAGTCATCTTTTATAGTTTTGATCCACATAGGAGATTGTTAAAATTTGG
This sequence comes from Nuphar pumila, assembly GCF_984573655.1. Taxonomy (NCBI): domain Eukaryota; kingdom Viridiplantae; phylum Streptophyta; class Magnoliopsida; order Nymphaeales; family Nymphaeaceae; genus Nuphar; species Nuphar pumila. The sequence continues at coordinate 137,138,281 of NC_143253.1, forward strand.
CTCAAAACTATCCCTAAGTTTTTCTTTAATTTTTTTTTTTTCATAAGTTTGTAGGTAATAAGTTCAATATAAAAGTTTAGTCCTAAATTAAAGGTTTTTGAAAAAACTCTTGTCTTTATATAGAGGGGTGATGCCTTAAAGGGCAAGGCCCTCAAGGGCATTAGATCTTGGGCTTGTACATCACTTTATTCTTAGATTTTGGATCTTGACCTTGATTTTGATCTTGATATTAACCCTTTACCCTTGACCTTTGGACTTTGGACTTTGGGCTTTTGGATTTGACTTATCTTTTCAGTACTAGGATAGATTCAATCCCCAAGTCTAAAACCAACTTTGATAAGCTCATTTATTGGCTTTGACTTTGCATTAAACCTATATGGATCTTATCCTGATCCGTTTGAACCTTGTCCAACAATTTTGCATGGGTACTAAAGGTTCAAAATGGTCCAAAGTTGCCTCTTATCCTTAGCTCAGTTTGACTGTTGATTCGGTGAAGGTCATTCTTAGTCCTTCTAGAATCATTTTGGACTTTTTTTATGCCCTTTTATGTATAACAGTTTGGGCTTTTATGGCTAGCCATTTTGGCCAGCCATATCTCATTATTTCTGTTTATTTTTGTCTCTTAAAGACCCTTTATGGACTTTATGGGTGGCCTTGGGTTGAGGCCTATATAAACCCCAACCCTTTTCCATTCTTATCCCATTTCATTCTCTTATCTCTATCTCTCGAGTGCTCTCTGCTCTCTTCTCTCTGCATGAGTTTTGGTTCCTCTCCTCTTTTAGTTTTTTGATGTTTCAGTGTTTGGATCCTGATCCAGTTCAGATTCAATTCAAATCTAGATATAATTTGGATCCAAATCTTAGTTGTTATTCAGATTCAATTCAAATCTAGATATAATTTGGATCCAGATCTTAGTTGTTATTCAGATTCAATTCAAATCTTGATCCAGTTTGGATCCATATTCTAGTTCGAATCCAAATCCAGATCTAGTTTGGATTTAGATCTAGTTATTATTCAAATCTATATCCAGATCAAATCTAGATTCAATTCATATTCAAATCCAGTTCAAATCCAGATCTAGTTTAGATCCATATCAAGTTCTTATTCAGATCCCTATCCAAGATTTGGATCCAGTTGTTATTTGGATCCAGATTCAGTTCTTGTTTGAATCTCTATCCAGGATCCTAGTCTATTTATTATTCAGATCCAGATCTGATTGTTGATTTGACCCATATCCAGTTGTTAAGATCTTGATTCATTTATTGTTTGAATCCATACATATATCCAAACCCATGATCAATACCCAATTCGAACATAGATCTTCTTATCCTAGTGAAGAGGTTGTTCAAGGTGGTTTATGTTGAGGTTATCGGTCTCACCCAATGCAGGGTGTGGATCGATTTTCCACGAGTAGGTGAAAGCTCAGTTGTATCCTGAGAGCATAGTTGCATAAGTACTCATTATACTGAGATAGCGTGTGTATACGCATGCCTCTGAGCATACCTGATTCATGCTCAGTTGCCTAACCCACTAAATTAAGGAGAAATTCCAACAAGGGTGGGCACGTGCCCACCCTGACTAGTAAACTTTCCTTAAGAGGGATACAGGTCAGAGTGGGCAGTGCCCCTGACCCTACCCTACCCTACCCTACCCTACCCTACCCTACCCTACCCCACCCAACCACCCACCCACCCACTTGTGGTTGTGCAATCGGTGGTACTCTCTCTCTCTCTCTCTCTCTCTCTCTCTCTCTCTCTCTCTCTCTCTCTCTCTCTCTCTACGATCATCCGCCCTCCCTGCGAGGCTGTAACCTCACAGTGATCCCCTCTACTCTTTGTCTGTTTGAAAATGATGTCTCTTTCTTGTCGATAAGAGCACTCATTTCATCAGATCTGTTGTGTAAGATTCTAATATTCTTAGCAGTCATCATCTTGTTTTTTTTTCTTCTTTTTATGGGTTTTATATAGTTTTCAAGTTCTTTTTTTGTGAAGATCATTTTTTCTTTCTTTGTTTTTGTGGATTCGGCTCTCTTATGGTGTAATTGTTGGTTGAGAATTAGATGTATTCATAATTTTGTATTATTAGTTTGAATAGGTGGGCTAAAAAAATATTTGTATTCCTGAGAATGAGATGTATTCGTATTCTTGTAATCAAGTTTCAATTTTTTATTTGTTTAAATGACATGAATTTGGATTATGCTTTTAGGGCGTCATATATATATTTTTTTTGTTCTTGATTTTGATTAGAGCTTAGAATAATAAAATTTAAGGTTTTTTTATTTAATTAGCATAGATGAGAATTATAGAGTTTTTTTAATTAGCATGTATTTATTTCAATTAATTCAGTTCTTATTCACTTATTAATTGAGGTCTCATTTTTTTTTGTTTAAATGACATGAATCTGGATTATGCTTTTAAGGTATCATGTATTTTTCTTTTTTAATACTTTACTTTGGTTAGAACTTAGAATAATAGAATTTAAGGGTTTTTTTTAATTAGCATATATATGAGAATTTTAAGTTTTTTTAATTAGCATGTATTTGTTCCAATTAATGCAGTTTTTATTCACTTACGAATTAAAGTTTCAATTTTTATTTGTTTAAATGACATGAATTTTGATTATGCTTTCAGGGTGTCATGTATTTTTTTTTAGTACTTGACTTTGATTAGAACTTAGAATAATAAAATTTTAAATACTTGTTACCTGTTACTTGTTAGTCGTCATTAGTATATGATTTTTTTAAGAAGTTACTTAAAAAACTTTGGTTGGTGAGTGATTTGATTAGAAAATTTGTTAAATAGGCTTCATTTAATTATGTTACTATAAAAATACACATTTATGTCTTTTTGTCATAGAGTGTGTAATTAATGATAAATAATACTTACTTTTGTTCTTCTAGGGATGTATAAATTTGTCATAAGAAAGCTCATTTCTCATCATTCTTTTTCAATGGAAGAAGATATAATATATGACGAAGAAAAATCATGTGAATTGAATCAATTATGAATGGTTTTCAAAATATGAAAAACCTACGAGGTCAATTATAAAAGGTATTCATTAGAGTAACTATTTGATCTTTTCTAAAATATGTTAATATATTTTAGTTTCCTATTAATTTTATTATATTTTGTTTATTGGATTGGTATTTTGATTTATTGACTTTACCATAAAGATAAATTGGTGAAAAACATAAAATTTACTATATATGTTTTATGTTTCTCTTTGTTTTGATTGACTTGTACTTTTTTTTATTATTTATAAAACATTTATAATGTTCTTCATAGATTTTTTGGAAGATTAACTAATTAAATTGCTATTTGTTTGTAGGAGGTCTGTGTTTATTTGTCACGTCTTGCTTAATGCATTTCAATATCAAAGTTTATGCTTCGTCACACATCATTACTCATGGAAGGTATTTTCTTTGAATGAATGAGTTTGTGTTTGAATAATATATACTTATGTTTGAACTTTGAATGTTTGAAGAAATTTATGTGCAATGAATAAATTTATATTCTTAAATAAATTGATGGGCAAGTTATGAAGTTACATATTTGGATATTTAATGGGCAAGTTAAAATATGTTTGAATGAATTTACTTTTGTGTTTAATTATTAAAATAGATTTATGTTTGTCTTTGAATGATATATGTTTGTGTTTGAACTTTGAATATTTGAAGAAATTTATGAGTATAGAATAAATTTATATTTTTAAATGAATTGGTGGGTATGTTATGAAGTTCCATGTTTGAATATTTAATAGTTAGATTAAAATATGTTTGAATAAATTTATGTTTATGTTTAAATGTTAGTAGAAGGAATTTATGTTTGTATTTGAATGATATAATTTTGTGTTTGAACTTTAAATGTTTGGAGAAATTTATGTGCTAAAAATAAAATTATAATTTTGACAAGTCATGAAGCTACATGTTTGAATGAATTTATGAATGCTGAAAGAAGACCTAAGTTAGAACGGGTTTTATGGATGTTAGATTACTTACCTCAACTGTGTTATTTAATCTATAGTTTAAGACACTAGTTTTAGTTATTTGATACTTCAATTTTTTGTTAATAAAAAACTAGATGCAATCGGACGAGTCATGGAGTTGACTCGCCTAAGTGTCACTAGTGGAGGAACCAATTCCCCAGCCATTATGCATTTGTGCCCACGTACCCCGACTTAAATTCTTAGCACTGCCCCCTGGTCATCCCCCATCTTCATGCCCCTCTTAGAACTTATGGTGCAAGTTGCTTTAATCAAATCTGACCCCATAGACGGATTAATTAAGTATGGTTGATTTAATAATAATCTACCCTTGGACCATATCTTTTCGACAAAAAAATATGATTTTTTAAATCACAAAAATTTGTATTTTGTCAAATGTTGATTCTTGGATCACCAAAAAATCCTACATACGAGTCGGATTTTGATCTTCACTATAATGAATGATATAGATCACATCTATGGAGTTCAATTTGATCAAAACAATTTGCATCAATGAAATCCCAAGGAAGGATATGAAGATAGGGATGACGTAGGAGATGAGTGGAGTCGATGAATTGCTACTTCACAAGGCAGTATGTCATGTGAATTTCATGCAATGCGTGAATTTGCAGTACATAATCTGGACTTTCATCAATAGTGCTTTGAAAGGATAAGTTATTTGGCATGTATAGCCAGGTCTTCGTGTCGGTGCAGTTTATTGGGGTTATAAATTAAAAAACAAAATCTAAGCAAAAGCGAACTTATAAAAGTTTGTTGTAGTTCGTATATAGGATATTCATTGAAACTTCAAGGCTTGATGTGGTTCATGCAGTTTCTAAAGTAGTAGAAGGTAGAGCTCGTCAAGTAAAGGTTCTGGCAACTTGCTTACAGAGATTCCATAAGTTTGAAACTATGAAATGTAAATACCAACGGGGGCTCAGCATGGTTGGTAGGAGTTGTCAGTGCATGTCTCCATGTGGTGGGACGTTGCAGGTTCAAAACCCACTTGTTACATTCAAGGTTATGTGGTCTTCTCTTCCCACAGCTGATTTTATAACAGTCTTCTATCCAACAATGCTTACTCTTGATCCGGTTACTCTGATTGAGGTTATTGCATCAAGCACGGGTTACGTACCAGCCCTAATGACGTCATTTTCAGGTTCACCTTTGTTACACATCTTGATAACGAGATTTTCTCACAATGCAAAAATCTTGTGATAAGTGAAATCTTTAGTATGCAAAACATAAGAAATAGATCAGCATATATATAATTCAAATAAGAAAAATAATTTGAAAAACATAAAAGAATTTAAAATGCAAAAATTATTAAGGACCATGTTAATCTCACAATAACATCATGATAAAACCATGTCATTTAGAAAAAATATAGCACAATTTGATAGAGATCTAATTGTTTTTCAAAATATCACTGACACTTGCAACTACGTTTTCAACCCAAGGGATGTCAATGGATTGGGTTTGGGTCAGATATCCGAATGAATCCGAATATTACTCGTGATTCAATAAAAGCAAGCATGATCCTCTTAACAATAGGATTGGGATTTGGTACATGCATGCAGCTTTGCATTTGAAGCTGAATCCAAATCAAAACTGACAGATAATCCAACCTGATTATAACTAAAAAGTATCTGATTATGGGTATAATTTGGGTATTACTTTTTTTCTCATCCTAATCTAAATCTGCTTAAGCTAGATCTGAGTATGTCAGATTCAGTAATGCCTAAACCCATCGAATGAAAAAAAAGTAACTAAGGGGACGTTCGGTTGGATCATTCAGAATCACTTTCTCAGGGAAACTTGCGAAAGCAATTCTAATAGCCTGAAATCACATGTTCAACCCAATATAAGATTTCTGAAATCACGGCAACCCGTGACATTTCAAATCTATCTAAACCAAGTGAGCCTAATTCATTGCAAGGTGGGCTTTGGGATTGCCAGATCCATCAAAATCCTAATCAAGGAGCGGTAATAGAATCGCATTAGCGATTGGGACTTGATCTCCATTTGAATGCTCACTTACGTACCATATATTTAGTATAAGCAGAAGCTTGTGCTTTATATGATGGCGGCGTAAAGGAATGCATATACTTATTATTTGGATGGTGAAACCGAATGAAATATTCTACATATATATTTGCAGAAAGCAGGAAAGTCTTGGCATCGTTCGACGCGACGGCAAGACAAAATACGTAATTTAAAGGCATAATCAGAAATTGCAGAAAGTAGAAAGCCTTGGCATCATACGACGCTATGGTGAATGGTAAATTACATTTAAGCAGAAGCCTTGGCGATATAAAATGCAACAGCAATCTCAAGACAATATATGCGAGAATCGGCATCCAACGATAGTTACAAGGCGAGCGCGTGAACACTGAAGTGTCCTAAAAGGCTCAACCAAGAACTAGGGTGAGATACTATTTTTAAGAACGCATATACTGTGCATTCAAACATATATATCCGACGATAGTCACGAGGCGAGCGCGTGAACACCGAAGCGTTCTAGAGGGCTCAACCAAGGACTAGGGTGAGATACTATTTCAGAAGGTATATGTTATATACAAACAAGCAAATACTTGAGAGAGATGGATCAACAAAGCGAACTTACTTCAAATTGCAAAAGAAATGGCTCTAGAACGCTCTGACTGCTTCAAATGGGGTTCGAACCTTCCTTCGAGAGGTCAGACTAGGTCAGATGAGGTCGACCTAGTTGAGAAAGAGGAAGAGCAGGTCAAGCTGCTAAACCTAAGTGGTTTAAACCAAACTGGGTTTGATCCAAGTTAACTGGGTTCAGCAAGTTCGGACTTTGACTGGGTCTGGGTTCAAAAAATCAAACCAAGGTTTGGGATAAAAAAGGACTTTGACTTTGACTTCAAACTCAACTAGGTTCAAGTCAAGTCAACTGGGTTTGGACTAGGTCAGGTGAGCTAGGACCAGGTCAGGCAGACTAGGACTAGGTCAGGCAGGCTCGGACTAGGCTAGGTGGGCTCAGGCCAAGTGGGTTAGGTAGGGGAGGTTTAGGAGAGAAAGAAGAGAGAAGGGGGTCGAATTTTATGAAAGGAGAGAGAGGGGGCAAGGCTATTTATAGCCAAGATTACTTGGCTTCCAAGTAATCCAAACTTGGGCCCCAAGTTTCCCTTTTACCCTTTTGCCCTTGGCTTTCTGAAAATTTCAAGAGGTTCATTTTCAAGTTGGGCCCACATGGGATATTTTTATGGGATATTTTGTAGGTCCCACAAGATGTTTTATGAAAAATATTTCTGTAGGTCCCACCAACATTTCTGTGAGTCCAGCAAAAATTTTGAGTTTTCGGTGATTTTTTTCCGAAAAATTCTGAGTACCTCATTATCTTCGTATTGACGTAACTAAAAAAGTTGGCTCGTACAAATCTCTTGATTTTATTCAGGGAGGAAGTTATGACTCCCTGGCAGTTTGGAGCATATATTCGCGAAGATACGAATATTCTAAATATATCTGGCCCGTAGGAATTGATTTGTTTCGTATTTCGAGTTTGAATATTATTTTTACTTGGAAATGCCTCATAAATTTATTCAGAAAGTTACTGAAAATTTGTGGGTCTTAAATCATTACCCCCTTAAATGAATTTCGTTCGCAAAATTTTGTTAAGAGTACTAAGTGCGTAACTCGAGATATTTCTCTCATATGTTAGATTTATAATGTTATTCACTTAGTTCGACATCGTATTTATTCCAATCATAACCTCATATCATGATCCATGATCGATGAGGTATGCTTCTCATATTTGAGTTCAATTTATGCTACAACAACAGTAGCTCTCATAAATCCATATTCTTTCAACCGCTATCAATCATAGTCATTCTGTGTAACTATTTCATATACACCGATCATTCTTACTAGGATTTAACCATTTTAGAACAAGTCCCTTGTCAAACTACCTGGTATTGAAAATGTACCTCCTCACAGGTTCGCCCTCGTCAGACTTACCTGATATTGGATCAGTACACCCTCATAGAATCATACTAACCAAGCTACTGGTTTTGGAGCATATATACTCGCACGGAGTTGTATACCCTCACAGGCTCGCCCTGGCTAAACTATTTGATCTTGAATATGTAAAACCTCACAAAACTCTCTTCTTGGAAATAGTTCCTCCATGGTTTATTTTATTAAATGACTTTTAGCATTCTAGTTATGCAAACTCAATTTCTCAATCATGAGGTCTATAGCCATCAATTTTGGGCATAAGCACTTAAGATTCGATTTGACCAATACAAAATTACTTTAGAGAACAATGATACATATCGATCCAGATGATCGTACACAAGGTCATGAGCCTCTTGTCTCAAGCATTCATTAGATCTTGTCTTTCGATTGCTTTATACTCATCACAACTCTATCTATCAAGGTATTTAGATTCCTTGATACGGTCATTACCCATGAATTGTTCGGTTGACACGGCATAAACATGACCTGCAATGGGTTTTTGCTCTACCCTAAGTAGTGGCAGTTGTTGTTGTTGTCGAGAGGGTCCTCCATATCACATATTTTTTTGTTGAAGATGTGAGGTCTTCTTGCGACATTCTCTTATACGATGCCCTGGCTAGCCGCAATATAGGCAACCTTCCGCATCGCGAGGACAAATTCCTTCAGGGTGATCTGAACTATACCTTGGACAACAAAAATTGGACTGTTGGTAGGGCTGATTGGCTTCTATCATCTGCAATGGCCGTTCGGCCTGTGGAGTAAAGTTCTTTTCTTAAAAAATCCTCTTATAAAAAGGTGGTCATAATTCCTGGCCACCTGAAAACGTCCTCTTGTTGTTTCCATTATTTGTTACTGGTCGCTTTTCTACGACCTCTTTGGATTACTTCTAGTCTATGTTAATCTTTGAAAATGTTGTCACAGCAGCCTAGAATGTTTAGAGCATATTGGTTATCATACGAGATCGTAACCCTTCCTGCAATCCATTTATATATTTATCGACACTTTTCTGGTCAGTGTCAAATAACCTGAAGCAGTATCGCTCAAGGTTTTAAAATTTGATGGTATAGTCGATGAGACTCGTACCACCTTGCACTAGTTCCAGGAACTTCATTTTTTTCTTGATTTTAGAGTGCAACGGAAAGTAGTTATCCAAGAAAGTTTTTCAAAAATCATCCAAATGGATGACTTCAAGGTGGGAGAACTAGATGATCTTAGTAGTATCCCACCACTTTCGTACATTGTCCTTCAGCCTATATGTGTCGAAGTTAATTTTTTCTCTTTTGATACTCCCAATACCAGGAATGCATGCTCTGTTTCATTGATCTAGCTTTTTGCAAGCTCTGGATCAGCTCTTCCAGTGAAGACCGGTGGATCAAGCTTGAGGAACTTTTCATAAGTTATTGTTCTGAGGTTCTCGTTGTGAGGCAGAGCTGGTTCTTGCCTTGTTTCATGAATGACAGTGATCAGATTGTTGAGTGTTTCTAGCAGGAACTCCTGCGTATGAGACTCTTCGCTTGGCATGGTTCTCCTCGTCATAGAAGTCATTTATCTATTCACACAGATGCATCTAAATTAGAAAAAATATAAAATTTATACTTACAGTATGATATCGCAAACATGACGAATCTTAAACCAGGTTTCTCAGATACTTGCTGTAATACCATTTCTGTAATGCCCTGGATTTCCAAAAGAAGACTAAGTTAAAATTTTCATGAATTTTTTTTTTCGATGTAGCGAAACTTAGAAAGTTTTTGGCAGCGGAACTTAGAAAGCTTTTGGTAGCCGAAATAGATGATAATGAGTCATCGGTTTTAGAAAGCTCCGAGCACATTATAAGTACGTGGCCAAGCACTCCTTGACCACCAAGGTGTTCTATTTATCAAAACCACTTGTTTATTACAAACATCACAGCTTGAAAAAACAGTATTGGTTCAATAAAAGGAAGCAGTACAACACTGTCTAGAGAAACCCTGAAACTCAATGTCGTCTTGTTCCGCATATCGCAACGCAGGTCCAACACCTGAAATCCTCATTAAACGGGGTCAGAACCACTGATGGTCTGGTAAGCAAGCATTCATACATTCATTCAACTCAAGCAAATACGTTGACCACTCAGGGTCACAGTTCGCTATAACAACACTCAAGTATCCACGACTTAACGTATATCGCAAGAGCTTCTTCGGGGCTATGAGTTGAACATTCGTTCAAGTCTCCATGACTTAGCGCAAGCCTCTTTCGAATTGTGATTTGAATATAATGCTCAAGTCTTCGTGACTTAGTGTATGCCTCTTTTAGGCCTCAAAGGATATCTAGCTCAAGTCTTTATACTTGACACATTCATATCCCACGAATCTAAGGACAACTCATCAAGCTTCACTTAGTCATGCGGATACAACTTGGGTATTTGCCCAGTCGGTCCAGTAGTATACCAATTATGACACATTCACAAAGGTTATGCAGGACTTAACACAACAACGTTCATTTACTCATACATTCAAGCATCGCTGAACCTAAGCTAATGCTTTGTTTTGATATTTAACCCCTCCCCCTAGGCTTAAAAGAGGTATATCTGAGCATCAACACGATGATCTAGGGGTTGATTATTCTATATATTTTAGATACCCTAGAGGCTTGTTGACCCCATCCCTATAGTAGGACGGTACATTTCATACCAGAAGAAGTCCCTACTAGATATTAGGATGCATCATGTTACTGCAGTAGTTGGGTTCAATCCTTAGATATTTAAGAATAACCATGACCTCCATACTTCTGAGTGACAGAGGCCATCATGAACTCTATCAGGTTCGAAGGTAATATATGTCACTCAAGGTTGCACCATCACCGTCTTTCTCGGTGAGAAAATTCTGAAGGATTCTGCCGGTCTTACAAACTACTTAATTTATGACTATAGGGCAGCCATTGAGGAGATGTACTCGAACTCATTCAGTATGCCCCTAAAACGGTCATCAACCGCGGGGTCTTTTAGTTTTATTCATATGTATGCTGGACTTTGCTCTCGACATTGCGGCCATCACGAGCATCTCACCTCTTCCGGGTAGACAACGTACTCTAGCTCTGCGACCCTTACGAGTCTAATTATATATCAGTCTCTCAATGAGCATGCATATGACATGATCTCAATGGATCGGCTGCTCGGCGTATATCATCGCATCAAGCACTTAACCTTGTCAAGGCGCAGCGGCCCTTGCGAGTAAGGTGCCCTTATAGGCAAAACATGAAAACGGGTCATTTTGGCAACGTTCCAACAACCGGGCATCTTTGTGTCATTCAACTGCTTTCGACAGCTCTTCTGCCAACTATTTCGACAGCACTTCCTTCGCTTTGACGATAGAAGTGAGTCTAACCTTTCTACGTTGTAAAAAGTACTGAGAGCATATGGGCAGCACCTCCTCTGCATGATGGAGTAACATGATCTGCTCTTTCAGAGCTTGGTTGGGCTTTTTTAGACATTTCTGCAACACTCCCTTTCTTTGAATGAGGAAGCGTGTGATTCTTTTAAGTTTGGAGAGCATCTTTTTAGAAATTTACAGCAGTACTTTTCCTCTTTGACAGAGAAATTGCTACGCTTTAACTTAAAAAAATGGATGTGCACCATTATGCGTACTTTGCATCCATCAAGGTTGATTAGAATCTTGAGTCATAGCCAGGTCATACGCAAATGACTTAGTCTTTACGAAAAAGCAATTTTGCGCAAAAGTGAAGCCTTTCCAATAGGAGCTTCATTCGTCAAGCAAAATCTTGATTGAGGAACGGTAATGAAATTGCATTGGTGATTGAGAGTTGATCTTCATTTGAATGCTCACTTACGTGTCATATATTTAGTATAAGCAGAAGCTAGTGCTTTATATAGCGGCGGCGTAAAGGAATGCATATACTTATTGTTTAGGGGGTGAAACTGAACGAAATATTCTACATATATATTTGCAGAAAGCAGAGAAACCTTGACATCGTTCAACGCGATGGCAGGATAAAATATGTAATTTAAAGGCATAATAAAAAATTATAGAAAGCAGGGAGCCTTGACATCATACGACGCCACGACGAATGGTAAATTACATTTAAGTAGAAGCTTTGGCGATATAAGACGCGACGACAATCTCAAGACAATATATACGAGAATCGACATCCAACGATAGTTACAAGGCGAACGCGTGAACACTGAAGCGTTCTAGAAGGCTCAACCAAGAATTAGGGTGAGATACTATTTGTAAGAACGCATATACTGCGCATTGAAACATATATATCCGACGATAGTCACGAGGCGAGCGCGTGAACACCAAAGTGTCCTAGAAGGCTCAACCAAGGACTAGGGTGAGATACTACTTCAAAAGGTATACGTTATATACAAACAAGCAAATTCTTGAGAGAGATGGATCAACGAAGTGAACTTACTTCAAATTACGGAAGAAATGGCTCTAAAACGCTCTGACTGCTTCAAATGGAGTTTGAACCTTCCTTCGAGAGGTCAGACTAGGTTAGACGAGGTCGACCTAGTTGAGAAAGAGGAAGAGCAGTTGAACCAAAATGGGTTCGATCCAAGTTAACTGGGTTCAGCAGGTTCGGACTTTGACTAGGTCTGGGTTTAGAAAATCAAACCAAGGTTTGGGACCAAAAAGGATTTTGACTTTGACTTCAAACCCAACTAGGTTCAAGTCAAGTCAACTAGGTTTGGATTAGTTCAAGTGAGCTAGGACCAGGTCAGGCAGGCTCGAACCAGGCTATGTGGGCTCAGTCCAAGTGGGCTAGGTAGGGGAGGTTTAGGAGAGAGAGAGGAGAGAGAAGGGAGAGGGGGGTCAAATTTTATTAAAGGAGAGAGAGGGGGCAAGGCTATTTATAGCCAAGATTACTTGGCTTCCAAGTAATCCAAACTTGGGCTCCAAGTTTGCCTTTTACCCTTTTGCCCTTGGCTTTTCGAAAATTCCAAGAGCTTTCTTTTCAAGTGGGACCCACATGAGATATTTCCATAGGATATTTTGTGGGTCCCACAAGATATTTTCTGAGAAATATTTTTGTGGGTCCCGCAAAAAATTTTAGGTTTTCGGTAATTTTTTTCCAAAAAATTATGAGTACGCCATTATCTTCGTATTGACATAACTAAGAAAGTTGACTTATACAAATTTCTTGATTTTATTCAGGGAGAAAGTTATGACTCTCCGATGGTTTAATCATATATTCACGAAGATACGAATATCCTAAGTATATCTGGCTCGTAGGAATTGATTTGTTTCGTATTTTGAGTTTGAATGCTATTTTCACTTGGAAATGCCTCATAAATTTATTCAAAAAGTTACTGAAAAATTATGGATCTTAAAGGTATAGAGTTATAATTTGAATGTATTGAAATGTATTGTAATGACTTGAATGATTTGAATGTATTACAATGTTTGAATGTATTGCATAAAGTTAATTTCGATTTGATTATGTATCTTCGATAGGTATAGAGTTATGATTTGAATGTATTGAAATGTATTGCAATGACTTGAATGATTTGAATGTATTTCAATGTTTGAATGTCTTGCATGAAGTTATTTTCGATTTGATTATGTATCCATGATGATATTGAGTTGTGTAACTGATCAAATTGTATTGTAAGTTAAGGATAAGTTATCCATGATTAGCAAGTGATGTCATATCTTATGTTTTAATGTATTTCAATATTTGATGTGAATGATTTGAATGTATTAAAATGTATTACAATGATTCGAATGATTTGAAGGTATTACAATGTTTGAATGTATTGCATGACATTTTTTATTTATTCGAATATGGTTCATGGAGGTTACAGTTGTCGAGCACCCAGTGGTAGCTAGTCTCAGCCAGAGCCATACCTGTGTTTTATGAGGCCTGAGGCGGAGGGAAAAAATGGGCCCCCTATTAATAGTAGGAGTTTGGGGGCAGCGCCTCCGATTTTTTTTTAAAGAATCAAAATAACAATAAAATGGGCCCCTAAAATTTTTATGGGGAGCTCGGGCCTTAAAAATGGGCCCCTAAAATTTTTTTTGGGCCCAGGGGCCCTGAGGCCCAAGCCTCATTGGCCTCTTTACAGGTCCGGCTCTGGTCTCAGCCTTCATCTTCACGGGCTGTTTCGATAGGTATATCATTTAACTAATTATATACTTGATTAGTTTAAATGCGCATTATGTGAATTTCTAACTCATTTTTCTAAAGATGATGTTTTGCCTGCACATGACCCACCTACACCAGTTGTTCATACAAGTCACGAGACAACGCTGGATGCAGGGTCTTCTCAGTCTGACACACGATGACTTATTCAAATAGTGTATATCGATAATCGACTATAGGTATTTCATTTTGACTTATTCTATACTTATCTTATAAATATTATATATTGATAGTTAATGTATACCAATTCATGTGCAGTGCGAGGTTCGAGCCACAAGAGGTAATACGAGAGATTAAGTATTCACTAGTTCAACATCTACCAAGACCGGTCGCTCAATGAAAAGAGTAACCGAATGAGGTGTTGGACAGATTATGGTCCTCATTCATGGTATATAATCGTTTCTCATAGTTAATGTATTTCATATTTAATTTTTTGTTATAGTCATGTCTACTAACTTTCTGATAATTTTTTGTATCATTTAACTTCGCAGAAAGCAGAAAAAAAGGCATTGTGTCATACAAGGATGTGTTTGTTGAAACACATAAACGTAAGACCACGGGAGAGTTCATATCAGAGAAGGCGAGAACGATAACGGTATGTATTTATTGTATTAATAAATATTATAATATACAAGTTATCATAAACATTATAATTCTTAATTATTAATCCATATTGTAATCATTACTTTGTAGGAGTTATACGAGCAACAGATGGTAGAGTGATATGACGATAACTCTACTCAGCATCCGCCTTTTGATCCTGCAGTATGGTGACTGTAACAAGTGAACCCAAAAAGAGTCGTGTGTTCGGGTTTGGGAGTAATATGAACACCTCACCAGTCACAGCTCTCAGACTTCTCCCATCAGCATCAGCTCCAAGCATCTGACTGACCTGCTTAATTCTTGGGATGGTGTCCGCCAACTTGTTAAGGACACAATGCGTGACTATTTACATGAAATAATTTTCGACGTTATCCGTAATGAGTTGTGCAACTTTTTTCGGGACAGGAGAACTTCCTCTGCAGGTGCCTCTCAGGTATGAAAGTTTTATGTGATTTGTTTCATGTCCTTAGATTTCAAGCTAGTATATGCATGATTAGAACGCATATTTGCATGATTGAATTATTATAATTTTTTTATGTCAGCCTTTGAACACATCTGAATTCTGTTAATATCCTTCACTTTATTGATAACTAGATTATGCGTAATTCACTCATATTACTTTGATGGCCTTAACTCAGGTGTGTTGCATATAATTTATTTTATTATATTTTGTTTATCAATATTAACCTTTCTTTTCTCTTGTAGGATGTTGGAGATAATCAGCGTAGAGGAGCTGAAGGGGCAGATCAAGACAATGAAGAAGATGACAGACAGAATCTTGGTGATGATTAGATTCATATGTTGAATTTGTTGTACTTTCTTGTTGTTTCAAAAGAAAATCTTTGTAAATGTTCACTTGTAAATAATTAGAACTTGGCGAGGATTATAGTGGATCGATAAATATTTTTAATTGATATTTATATGTATTTTTTATGTGTACTTTGTTTTTTATACACAGGAAATATAAATTGCACAGGAAATATACATTGTATCACGAGAATTTTTTTTCGATATTTATGTTTTAAATAAATTTTTAAATTTTTTTTTATTGTTTGCGACGAATTAGCGTTGGATATTATCCGTCGCTATTTAGTATCAATGTCTAATTTAGCGATGGATTAGGGACGAATATTTATCCATCGCAAAAGTGAATCGGCCAATGTTTTTGCAATAAATTTTAATTTGTCACTATAATAGCGACGGATTAAAATCTGTCGTCAAACCAAATCTCCGCATATTAACGACGGCCTTACGACGAATCATGTCATTCGCTAATTTATCATAAATTAGCGACAAAACTTATGACAAATAGTTTCTGTAGCTAATTAGCGACTAAAATTTTGCGATAAAAGTTATCCGTCATTAATCTGTCGCTAAACTGTTTAGCGACGGATTGAGGTCATCGCTAATCCACAGATTTTTTGTAGTGAATCTTTGTGAGATCGTCAGTATAGTTATCTTAAGCCATGGTCGGGCAAAATCAAGTCACTTCATGCCTTGAGCTAAACACGCTAGCCTTGGTAGTGACAGTCAGGTATTAGGTACAAAGCAAAAGTCAAGGCTCAGACAACCACTGTGATTCCGAATCAGGTTTAAAAGTAAGACTCAAACCTCACTCAATCTAATTCAGGTTCCGGTTCAAGTTCGGATAAGGCTGGAAATTGAGGATCCATATGGGTTTGGATAAATCAAGACGGACCCGTCTTGAATCGGGTTGACTACAAGTTTGGAGTGATTAAAAGAAGTAGAAGCATGTCAGTTAACCGGTTCAGGTATGATGTTTGAGTTTCGACATGATTAGTATTCTAGACTTAATTATTCTCTAACAGAAAATATATAAATTAATGGATTCATCTCTATTATATGCTAACAAACGAAAAGTTTATAAATTATTTTAATAATATCAAAATATAAATATAAAAAAAAAATCTATACGAACTAATCATTTGAAGTTGAAATAAAGAGACGTCAATGATATATCGTCTTCAAAATGTATCGTTAGCTCGGTTTGGGATGAGGTCGGTTCACTTATAAAATAGGTCTAAGTAGATAATAGGTTCGAGTTTATGTTGGTTCGGTACGAAGCGGGTTAAAGTTTCAGGTACATAATTGGGTTGGGTTTGGGTCGGTTCAGCTTTGCAATATTAAGAACCATTTGGGTAGCATATAAAAAGCAGGTCGAGTCCAAACAGATTCAGGTCTTCATTTACATCTAAGATCTGATCCATTTTTATTACGGGTCTATATTTTAAACCCAACCTGAACCCATGGGCCCACTAAAATCGGGTCGGATACACCCGAACCAGTTACACCAGGCCGTGCATCCAAAAAATCAAAAGCATCTGGTCTCGCCAGTTGTTGGGTTATCATTAACGAAGGGAGGGGTAAAACGGTAAATATCTGTGCATCGCGTCAGACGGAGAATGCGAAATGCGTTTTCCTCTCCCCCTTGGGACGTTACGGTACGGGGAGTCGGCGCCCGCAGGCCCCACAGCTATTCCTCCCAGGTGCGTACACAAGTGCTGACAGAGACGTTGGAGACCGTTAGTGGATTTGACCTGATCTACGGATTTGGACTTGGGGGTGTCAGAGTTGGCCTTGGTTCGAATCTTGGCAAGCCCGGACCAACCATCGAGAACATGACTGGTGACTCGACCAGTTCGTTCCAGCTTATTCTTGATTGATCTTTGACCGGACCCGCATTTGGGTTCTCAATTTACACAAGTGCGCAACTGGGCTCGCTCGATCAACTTGCCGTTGAAAAGCGAAGGCAAATAACATGGGTTACCGCCGGACTCCCACACGCGTAAAGGGAAAGAGGATACAGGCGTCATATAGTACAAGTCAAGGGTTACTTTCGAGCAACTTTACGCGGGAAACTAGGAGCCCCATGTGTTCCAGGAGAAGAGAAGAGTCAGGGCGCAGCAACCGCTGAGACCGTTAACACGTGCGAATCGAGCGGGAGGGTGGTCGACCGCCGCACGTGTGGGACTCCGCTTTCAACACCCCGCAAGGACGCAACGCCATTGGGGGAAACAGAGGGCCCCACCAGTATCATGTGGACGTTGCGACAAAATAGCCCTCCGTTCAACGTAAATTTACGGAACATGCCATCACGCCTCCCCCGTGTGCCCGGTTTGATGCACCACTGACTTTTTGATTGCGGGCATTTTGTCGATGTTGGCAACGTTGGGTTTACGGTCAAAGTGTTGAATTGGAGGATAATTATGTAAATGTATCTTTTCATCGACGCCTTTGGCTCCATCCAGGTGCGTCAGAGAGCAGTAGTAATGTATATTGTTTACCCTTGCTTTTGTTTAAAATACCCAATCCCCCCATCCCCCTTGACCGGCGAAAACTGCTTTTATTCGTAGTTCACTAAAGCATGTTCCCCCCTTTTAATTGGGGAAAACCGTGTTATAGAAAGAAATGAAATAAACCACTTCAACGTGGAACATTTTATTTCACAACCTGCAGTCCAAGCCGTTATTACCAAAACCCGTCTGAATCGAAACTTTTTTTTCAGGGAAGATAAAAAGTTTTTCTAGGTCGAATAGGCCCCGGTACAGTTTCAACAAAAAGGATCGATTCAGATCCATTTTAACACCACTGGTCCATGCCAGCCTGAAAACAATGACTTAGGATTTCGAACCTAAGGTTGCGTGTCCCGTAATGCTTCTATACCGAGTAGCATTATCTATCAGTTCACCAAAAAAAATTCAAAGTGAAATATTCGTGGCACTTTATGTGAGATTTACAAACAACCATACCCGATTTTATCAAGAGATCTATTATTTACTTCCTTTGTGTTAAAAAGAGTCCTGATGGATCTTGAATAACTTTAATACCCTGCAAGAAACCCAAATCTTTAATTGAGAATTTTAGATTTTATTCAAAGGTGTGAATGATATTTTTGACTTTTGGTAAGAATTCTCTGTTACAATGATATCAACATATATCAAGATAGAGATTTTTAACTCATTATCATGACAAATAAACAAAGATGAGTCAGCTTGGGAATTCACTAATTTCAGTTTCTCCAAGTACACCTTCAACCTTTCAAACCATGTACATGCAGCCTGTTTCAACCCGTATAAATTCTGAGTAAGTTTACATATAATCAGGGTAACACTTATCCTCAAATCTTGGAGATTATATTATGTAAAGTTATTCTTTTAGAAAATCATGCAGGAAAGCATTGTTAACGTCTAATTGATGTATTTGCCAACCACAATTAACAACAATGAAGCAGACTGATGTAGGTTTGATTATGGTATAGTTTTGAAATAGACTATACCCACTTGTTGATTGTATCCTTGGCTACTAAACGCACTTTGTATCTAACGATGGATCTATCAGCATGACATTTTATCTTGTAGATCTATTTACAACCAACTAGGTTATAGGCAAAAGTGGGAAGTACAAGAGTTCATGTTTGATTCCAATCAAAAGGCCAATATGAATGGGATATCTCATAACTGTAAATAGTCTTGGCTTCAACTTTCCATCTTGGGACCTGGTTATCATATGATGAGTTTTAATGAGACTTTAGTTAGTGAGATCGACCGCAAGATTTATTCTAGAAAACTCAAAACTAGGTACATGATCGGGTTCATCTATGGGAGTGACATGAGACTCTGTCAGTGATATAGGAGAACTATGACTGAGACTCATATTTATTTGGTTTTGATTTTGGTGCACAAGTTCTTGCAGTAGAACATGGTAGGAACTATGTAACCGAGTGTAATGTTCCAAAATTTTAATTAAAAAATATGTTAAATTATATATATATATATAGGCCTTATTTATAGCATTGCTTCAATTAGACTAATTAAGCTCTAGAAAGTTAGCTTGTGTGCAAGAACTAAAGTTTAATAGATCACTAAAATTCAGCTCGAAAAGAAGACAACTAAAGACAAGAACTCTTTATCAAGAAAATAAAAAACAGATCGAAAACACTGTTTAAATTTTTGGTTAAAAATCTTGGACGAGATACAGGTATTTAAACACACCACAGGACTAGATCTAATTCTTGTATTGGTCTTAGTTTCAAGTCCAACTTATAATTCGGTTCCAACTCAGGAATCTGATATTCGAAATAATACTAAGACAATATCATTCATAAATTTAATTGAATTATTTGAAAATATAATTAAATAAAATAACAAGTCTTAAGAATTCATAAATTGTTTCCAATCATTTATGCCCAAAACAAGTCAAGCAACCCATTGCTTATCATGTTGCCTCACATGGTGCTTTTCCATATATGGTGGGGGATGATTATTGGTATCCTGACTCCACTCTATGACAAGCATTTTAAACAACTTGTCAATTCATGCAAACTATCAGGGACAAGATGCCATATAGGTTGTAGATGGATCGGGTTGGGTTATACAATAAATTGGTTCTTCTACACTTAATCAAAGTTTAAGTTGAATGATATTTTGCATGTGATACATATCTCAAAAGGTTTATTATATGCTTATAAGTTTTCTTAGGATAATGATGTGTTTTTTGAGTTTCACCTAAATGTTTTCTACGTAAAGAATCTATATACAAGGAAAGTTTCTCTTCAAAGGCCAAGTGAAAGTGAGCTCCATTAGTTGAAGTTGGAACAGCCAGGTAAAAGAAAGACAACTTTTGTTGGATAAAAGGCCATGTTGGAGCAGTGGCATATGTGCATGGGACATTTGTCTTTTAGAGTAGTACATCAAGTAGTTAACAATTTTGGCTTACCATTTGAACATTCTTTTAATTTCAAAGTTTGTGAACTTTGTCAAAAAAACGAATCATAATTTTCCTTTTAAACATCCTATAGTGAAAGTTGTTGGACGGTTGGACATTATTTATTCTGATGTTTGGGGGGCAACCTAGGTGATTAGTTTAGATGGTTTCTATTATTATGTGATTTTTATAAAATGCATTCACTAAATATGCTTGGATTTATTTTTTAAAGCAAAAAATAAAACGTTTTGTAAGTTTTTTCAAAATTTTGAAGCTCATGTTGAGAAAGCTGTTGGTGGTAAGATCAAGTAATTGCATTCAGATTAGAGTGGTAAATATCAATATGTGTCAAGGTACTTTGACAAGGCCTGGGATTGGACATAGAATATCATGTCCTCACACTCCTGAATAAAATGGTTCAGCAGAGCATTGGTGAACAAGATAAAAGAAGTTGATAAGGATATGGAGGCTCACTTAGGAGTGAACCAGGCTTCACGTTTAGAAAGGAAGTTAAGAAAGAAGAGAATCAAAGTTTACAAGAAGAATAAAGAAATCAAAGCTTGAAAAGTTTTTATTTTTAGAAAACTTATCAAACTCAAGAAACCAAAAATGTTGGTCATATTTCGGTTAAAAATTGTATTCCTACAAGGAAACTTGTAATTGAGAGCAATATTAATGAAAGATCAAATCATAGTCCCCTCTCATTGAGAGAGAGAGAGAGAGAGAGAGAGAGAGAGAGAGGGTTCCTTTAAACCGTGGACGTAGGTCTAGATAGACCAAACCACGTAAATCCTTTGTGTGTGTGGTTCGAGTTCCTTGTGTGTTCTGTTGTTTTTTTCATACCTTGAAATCATCTGCTTGATCTGTGGAATCAAGCTTAGAGTTTTTGGACTTGGTGGCATCAATTTTTTTCTGATCAAAAGAACATTACGAGGCTATATGGCCATACATGGATTCTGGCTAAGAAACAACTGATATGGATATTCTTTTTTACGACCTTTAATAATAGTAGCTTCATCTTTCAGTCTAATGATGCTTCTACAATATTATAAAGTTTGCAGCGGTTCTTTTAAATAAAATCCAATGTGATTGATCAAGTACTAAAAATCCTTAATTCTTTCAGATTGTGGTAAGGAATGAACGAATTAAATCTTCAGTTGTAATTTGAGTTCAAAACTATTCTTGAACGGTGTTGGACTACCTCATTCAATATTACAAGGATCGACTGAGTTTCAACCAATGTTGTCAGTATCAGTGCAAATCGGCCTCAATCGGCTCATTCATATCGTGTGTGTCGGCAGAAAATCGATACAATACTAACCTGAATGGGCTATTTTTTAATAAATGTAAAGAACTTTAAATTAATTTTTAACATTATTTTATTATTATTTTAATGGTTTTAACATGTGTCACATTCTAATTGACACCGAATATTTTTTAAATTATTTTTAGCCGATTCTGAATGATTCATTTTAATTATTTTTAGCCGATTCACCTGAATAGTTGGCCAACCGATTCTATAGCCGATACTATTTTGACAACATTGGTTTCAACTGATCGACACAAGTGAAGTGATTTCTCATTTATCTATCGGGTCTTTGATTCATGAAATTAAGAGAGTAATCGATAGAATAGATAAATTTATTTTATATCATGATTCTGATGAAGCAAGGAATTCATGTTCCACAAAAGAAGAATATGTAGCATGCAGATAGATAACAAGGGTAGAAACAATATTTTAGTTGAAAGGAATCAGCTTTCAATCTCAATGTCACGGGCCAGTCAGAAAATAGACATGTTGCAGTACTTCACAAACTAAAAAAAAACATATTGTTTTGCTGTTTTTGATAGAACAAGAAGGCACACTCATTATCTCTATTAATTTATGCGCTTTCTTTTTGGGACGTAGACGTTACACTCAGCATTGCTTAAACATCCAAGATCCTTTTTGTTTAATTGTGTCATGCTAGATTAATTAAAAGGTTAATATTTCGACAGGTTGTGATTACGCCATAACAAGAAATATAAGTTTTTATACTTTCTTGGGTTTTCATTTTTTGTCAGATTCAGAGCTATGAATCTGCAAGGCTTGAAATGCTAAAAAAATTACAGCTAACACAATCACATTTCTATCTTAAAGAAAAAAACGGATGTTAACCATTTTAATGGCTAAAATATCAGAATATGTTCACATTGAATGTCTTGTGATGAAGACAACATGAATCTAGTAACCCAAACAAGAAGCCCAAAACCACATATAATTTTATTTTAATATTTTTACATTTTAAAATTTGTTTATTTTTCCTGCTCGTCACACCGAATAATTGCCTAACACTGCTCGTCACAATGTGAAGCTGTACTGCCTAACACTAGCATGCTTTTTTTTTTTTGTTCCCACCGAACACTAGCATGCTTATCAAAAGCAAAAAATACGTACATTTAAGGGGTCCCCTCTTTCATATCAACATATCAGTATACAAGAAAAATATATATATCAAAGTTAAATGTCCTAAAAGTTCCCATTTTGACATCAATATCATGATGAAAAATCAAGTACCTTGTCAAAATGATAAAAAGAAATGAAAACAATAATTAAGGTGTCTTGTTTTCAATGATCAAGTAGCTAGAAGTGGCATAAAATAATTTTACCACGCAGAAGTTTTTCATGTACCAATCCTTGATTTGTCCAAGCTGGTCCAAGTTAATCATATTGGAGAGAGTGATACTAGCAGGCACGTACTACGGAAATGAGTACGACGGGATGCACAAGTTGGAAAAATCTTTTTGAAAAAACAGGAAAGGGACACAACTTTTTTTTAAAAAGTTATTAAGCAATAAAAACTACTTTTTTATTTATAATATTTAAAAATATATTTTAGTAAAATATTATTAAAATAGAACTCAAAACTCTAAATAAGCAGACCTCATATAGTTACCATAATTAATGCTCAATAATGATGATGATAAGATTATTTAAAAGTGCCTTTTTAACATTATTTTACAAAATTAGAACCAAATGTATAAAGCATGCATAAATTAATTATGTATTTTCTATGTTTGTAATTCAGTTTTTTTGTGACGAAGGAAAACCCTCGGTAAAACTATGCGGTTGAAGACGCGACCACTAAGCCTTACATGCTTTAATCATGATAAAACATGGGCAGCCCCCGTTTCTCTAACGGGATTCGATCCCTGAGCCTTCTTCAGCTTCACACATATGACCCCGCTAACCACATGGGCAAGGGCAACTACCGCGGTTGTTATTTCTTGCGGTTTTGTATACCAGAAATTCGTCTCATTTTTTCAAATGGCAGCAATCTATTGGAGGGCTTCGTTCTTGAAAGCACAACACCGAGGGTGGTGTACAAACCATTTCTTCCGAAGCCGGTGCTCACGACGATTCGTGTTGGCATGAGGCCTCCCACTCGCTTAAGTTGGCCTTACAAAGGGAAGAAGCACACTCCCGTGCAATGAGGAGAAATCTGGAGCGTTGGAGTTCCAAGATCTGACGGTCAGGGGAGCAACGTCGAAAAGCCGATTGGTGCCTTGCCCCGCCACGTAATCTCACTGTTTCTACTCGAAAATCGATAAAAGCAGATCGCGACAACGACCACCCTCTCTAAATATAAGGGTAAAAAAGACATTTTACGCTGCAAATAATTGGGTTGATTCCCCCGATTTATCCTTCTGTCGAACTGAGTACCCAGGAGGAAGGAGGGGACCCCATACCCCTAGACAGATTTCTTCTCTCTCTAGGCTTCTCCAAGTCCTACCCACTACTTCTCTCTCACATTAAGGAGTAGTAGTATCTAGTCCGGCGTGTTCTCTCAAAGAAAAAAAGTATCTATTCACGCGCGCGCGCGCGCTCTCTCTCGTCCCACCCAATTTGGACACCATCATCGTCCCCCGAAGCCCCCCAAACAAAAGCCGAGGCAGCTCCCCAAAAACAGACTTCTCTAGAGAGAGAGAGAGAGAGAGAGAGAGAGAGAGATGACTTCAGGTGGAGGAGGGTCATCAGGACGGCTTCCAACATGGAAGGAAAGGGAGAACAACAAGAGGAGGGAGAGGAGGAGGAGGGCCATCGCTGCCAAGATCTATGCGGGGCTCAGGGCCTTCGGCAACTACAAGCTCCCCAAGCACTGCGACAACAACGAGGTCCTCAAGGCCCTCTGCACCGAGGCCGGTTGGACCGTCGAGGACGACGGCACCACCTATCCCAAGGTTTGTTTCGTTCACCCCTTTCCCTCTTTCCTCTTTTCTTCTTCTTCGCCTACCCTAACCCCAACTCACCCTCCTCTTCTTCCTTCTTCCATGCAGGGTTGCAGGCCACCGTCCACCCTCGACGCAGCCGGCGGATCGACCACCATTAGCCCCGCGGCCTCGTCGTGCTACCACGCGAGCCCCCTGCCTTCCTACCACGCGAGCCCATCTTCTTCATCCTTCCCCAGCCCCTCCCGCTCCTCCGCCACCGCCTCCTTCCTCATCCCCTGGCTCAAGAACCTCGCCCACAACCCCAACTCCCTTCCTCCTCTCCGCATCTCCAATTCCGCACCCGTCACCCCTCCCCTCTCCTCCCCAACCTCCAAGTCCAAGCCTGACTGGGACGCCTCCGCCGCTGCCGCTGCCGGGTTTCCGCGCCTCCCCGGCTTCCCGTTCTTCGCCGCGTCGGCTCCTTCTAGCCCTACCAAACGCCGCTCTCTCTTCCGCTCGATCCCCGAATGCGACGAGTCGGACGTGTCGACGGCCGGCGACTCGACATCCTCCGGCCGGTGGATCAGGCTCCCGGCTGGAGCTGCCCCCACATCCCCCACCTTCAACCTTGTCAATGCCGCCGCGGAGCACGGGTGGGCGCTCGGTGCTGCTGCGCAGCAGATGGCCGCCGGGGCGATGTGGGCTGCGGCCTCCGGCAGCCGGAGCGTCGTGGGGTCTCCGGAGAGCCAACAGTTCTCGAAGCCCCTGTTGGGTGGAGACAGTGGCAGCGGTGGGAGCGCAGCTGGTGGTGGCGATTTCGAGTTCGAGTGCGTGAGGGTGAAGCCGTGGGAAGGAGAGAGGATACACGAGGATTGTGGGGAGGAGGAGGAGATCGGTTTGGATGATTTGGAGCTCACTCTCGGTAGCGGAAAGCGTCGGGAGTCCGGCAGAGATTAGTCGGAAATCCTCCCTTTGTGAAGATTTTTCCGGCAATCGTAACGATGGTTGCTGTTTTTCTCTTTTTCCCTTTCTTTTTGTTTTTTTCCCTTGCATTTCGAATACTTTTCGTCCTTTCTCGAGAGCATGATACGGGTGGCACGAGCCAAACGCTATTAATGAGGGATTTAGAGCCAAACGCTCTTTTTTAACGGTATTAATGAGGGATTTAGAGCAATGATCCGAGTGTTTCTCATCTGGGATCATGAATGTAGTGAAAGGGGAGAAATTTACAGTGTAAGTAATTAGATAACATATGTGCGTTATTTTTTCTTATAATTTCTGATGTTTTTTTAACTTTGTAGTTCGATTTTTGAATTGAGGTTTTTGACTTTTGACTGAATCCGAGCAGCTGGGTTTTGGTTCTCACATATCTTCACGAGAATAAACCCTAAAGTTTAATATCATTAGAGGAAATGACATAGGCGCCCTTTTGTATTTGATTCTTCCTTGATCACTAGTTAGTTACCCATAGAGAGGAATTAATTAATCTCAAAGTGTGGTGGTGGTGGACCACGCAGCAGGCGCGCAATTGCCATCTCTTTGACTACCTCTCTATCCGTGCCCGTGCGGTTGTTGGTGGAACAGGGTCGTGTGGGTTTGGCTCCTGTATGTTCAAAATGGGTGGGTCAGGGTTGGTGGTGGTGGTCTATACCTAAGTGGGGACTTCCTCTCTGTCTTTAGTCTGCAGTTGGGGTGTCACTGTTGTCAGTCCAAAGTTGGGGGGGGGGGGTTGCCCCTTTTCTCCATGGTTGGTCCTGTCAACGCTCACTCTTATCTTGCCCACTGTTAAATTCCTTTTGTCATGCTCAATGTTGTCATTTTGGGTGTGCATCAGATCCATATCATCTTATCGTATTGGCAGAAAAATAATTTTTAATAAATGTAAACAATTTCTTAAAATTATTTTAATGGTTGTAACACATGTCACATTCTGAGTGACACATAATATTTTTTAATCAATTTTTGGCGAACCAATTCACTTGAGTAATGTTATTGGGTGATTCACCTGAGTCGTCGGCCAGGAACATTGACTCATGCTGTCCTGATCCAATGTGCATTTGCTCACTTGATGTAAGTTCTAATATTCGAGAATAACCTGTGTTAGTTCACCTAATCCCAGCTCAAGATGAACCAACCACGCTATTGAACAAAGTTGAGTTGCATGATGTGTTCACAAGAACTTTAGAAAACAAACATGTGTGTAGCCCGCAATCAACTGAAATCTGTCACTAACCACATCATTTAAAAAAAAAAAAAAACCGTGGGCCAATTTTCTTGATTGAATGGCCGGGAGGATGAGTCTACAAGCAACCTGGTCCTGGAGATGAAGATCATTGCATGTTGATAGTCCACACGAAAACTGTGAACATTGGCTATGTGTGTGTTGAACATTGTAAATTTCAGCGTAAGGGATTGTGGAAATCCAATGGCGTTCATGAGTGTAAATACCACCCTTCTTCTTCTTCTTCTTCTTCTTCTTCTTCTTCTTCTTCTTCTTCTTTATTAACACAAACTTCTTTTATGAATGTGATAAAGACGTTTAATCTTTTCGGCCAATAATGTGATAAGCTTTATTTCAACTTTACACGTGACTGGGAGATTGAAATAATTGAAGAACAATAATGCAGTAATACCCCAATTCATATCCACAGATGCAGCTTCCTCTGTGGGTCCAGGGGCTATAACAAAGCTCACTCACTTTCTGTGTGGGGTCACTTCTTTGGGGGGAGGCATGTGGCTTCTCTGAATCTCAAGGCACATCCCTCCATCGAATTAAACTGCAGTAATGCAAAGCTTCTTTCAAGATCACAGGGATTTGTAAACTCTTAACCCCTTTGGTGTGGTACATAGAACCTGTGAGCTCCTCCTCCTACCCGTCAGTCTTGGCTTCCCTTTTCGTTTTCTTTCATTGGCAGCCATCTTCATCCTTTCCCTTTTCTAAGGGAAAAGAAGGCAGAAGATGGGAGGGACAGCTTCCACTTTCTCTCAAAAGAGGATGCATCATTAGGAAATTAACAAAAAAATATCTATACAGCCATCTATTCATGCCTTTATACTAGTAGGCTAATATATATTACTATCGTGACCCCGTTCAATGCTCACATGTTAACTTCAAAATAATGGCCTTATGTTCAATTGATTTTGGTTACAAACAAATTGATCTTTTCATGGAAAGTTAGTTATTCAATGTGCTTTGGATCCTTGAGGAATACGACGATGACTAGGAGTCTTACTCGCCAAGGGGCTCGTCCGGTGGGAACCAACAGGGGAGCCCGGGTACTGGACCTGGCTCCCGGCGGGCCTTCCCCTTGCACTCGCCCGGAAGGCGTGACTCTGGGGGTTCGCACTTGACAACGCCTTCCTACCCATCTTCCCAATCGACGTCTCCGGAAGCCTTAAAGCCCCCCTCACCTGAGCCGGAGACAGAGTCCACTATCTTTGAAGCACCCAGCCATGCCAGATTCCGGCTACCACCTCCATCATCGCCCATGCCGTTCGAACGGAAGCAAAATTTGCCCTCTCCTTCTGTAGGATCGGTGGTATCGGAAAAATCGGCTGCATCAAGAAGATGGTCGTTCTCTGGGCAGCCGGCTCCTCTAAAACAGCTGATTTTTTCCTGCCGGCCTCCTCCTCCGCCTCCCCCACCACCCCCAAGTGGAAGTCTGTGGCATTTACCGATCCCTCCACGACCTTCAAGCCGGCCAATTGTCAGACCTCCTCCGTTGATACCTCCACCAAAGAATTCAGAGTCTGTGAAAACCGAGAGTTCGTCGGAAGCTAAGCCGCAGAGCAAACCCAGTTCGCCGGAGAGCAGCGATCCCTCGGCTGAAAAATCGGAAGACATCCCACGTCCTAAATTGAAGCCGTTGCACTGGGACAAGGTTAAGGCGAGCTCAGATCGAGCAATGGTGTGGGACCAATTGAAATCTAGCTCGTTCCAGTAAGCACTTGAGCTATAAATCTCAAATTTTTTATTTTCTTCCTTCGTTGGGTAATGCTACGAATGCATGATTTTTGTTTAGACTTTTACTTCTACGTTTGAAAGGATTATTTAGCTTTTATGGAGTTGAACTTTTTGATTGGTGGATTATGGAGGGAAAGGTCAGACTTTTTTAGAGATTACACATCATTGTTTTTCTTGTTATATTCGCTAACGACCATATCACATTTACTGGCTTTGTTTTCATTTTGAAATTTGTGGCTTTTCTTGGTTATATGTTTATCATTCATCCTGCAGATTGAATGAAGAAATGATCGAGTCTTTGTTCATGTGCAATTCCACGAATGTTGCAACAAAGGAGACGAACAGACGGGTTGTTCTTCCTTCACCTGTTCAGGAGAACAGGGTGCTCGACCCAAAGAAGTCCCAAAATA
Source organism: Nuphar pumila (assembly GCF_984573655.1). Taxonomy (NCBI): domain Eukaryota; kingdom Viridiplantae; phylum Streptophyta; class Magnoliopsida; order Nymphaeales; family Nymphaeaceae; genus Nuphar; species Nuphar pumila. The sequence continues at coordinate 137,167,282 of NC_143253.1, forward strand.
TCGCCATCCTTTTTTAGAGCCCTCAATGTCACAAAGGAGGAAGTCTGCGAGGTGCTCATAGAAGGTGAGAGAGTTACTTGCACGTCTCCGGCATTGAAGGTGCCGGAAAAGTCGAAGCAACTCACTTGGAGAGGATTCTGCCTCAACTGTTGTTGGATTTCTGAGAGTAATCACGATTTCCAGAGATCGATGGAGCTGCTAAAATTTGAGCCTAGCTTTTTGGGTTATAGTTTTGAACTCTTTATCCTTTTAACAAATCATTTTCATTGCGCGATTCAATCCAAGATCATACTTTTTCTGAAATCTATGAATTTCTTTGCCATTTTATGTCTTGAAAATCTCTATGGTTAAACGGTTTAGGTTTAGATTTTACATCCTCTCTTTGGCTCAGAGTTTTCCATCTTGGGGACATTGTCTCCATTTTCTCTTGTCATTAATGTTATTTTAATGATTTTCAATATGTTTGTTGTTTCTCTTCCATTTTATTGCTTTTGTGAGGCATTGCATTCTTTGGTTGTTACTAATGGATGTGTCAACAAAAGCATAAATCGGATTTGTTTTGAATTATCAATGCAGACCATTCAATTCTGTAAAAAATGGCTACTCCCTTGTAGTCATTAAGGCTTGATTGCTTTCATTTGCTTTTTAAATTTTTCTCATTTATTTCTTTATGTTGCTTCTCTTGCCACTTTCATTTTGAGCTTCCAAGTCTTGCTAGTACCATTATTGGTATGGCTCATGATTATGTGGGAAGCAACAATATGAACCTTTTGCTTCCACTTGGACAGTTTGGTACCAGAAATCAAGTGGGTAATCCTTTTTTGTTTCATTTTGCTCTCTCTTGTTCTTGTTTTTAAAATTTGAGAACTAAATCTTTTCCTTTATTAAATCAGGGAGGCAAAGATCATGCTAGTGCAAGATATATCTTCACCTGTTTGTTGCCTTTGACATGCTTCCTATTCCTTAAAGATGATGATATTCTTCTTGCTTACCTCAAAGAAGATGGACAGACAATTGAACCCAAATGGTAGTTACTTGAGCATGCCCCACATCCTGCGCAGCTAGTTCTTAAATTTTGCATGAAATCATATGAAGTCTTTCTTTTAATGTGATATTTAGGTGCATGCCTATCATACCCATTGTTTTGGTTAATGGAAGTGAAGGGATTGGGACTGGGTGGAGCTCTTATGTCCCAAATTATAACCCAAGAGATATTGTTGCTAATGTGAAACGAGTGTTGAATGGGGAATGTATGCAACCAATGGATCCTTGGTACAAAGGCTTCAAGGTAGAGATGCTTTTTGCTTTTCACGTTTGGAAGTTCTCTTCCCCAGTGAAACTAACTAAACGATTTTATAATTGTGAAATGTTTTTGCTAATACTTCATAATCCCTTATAGGGAACCAATGAAAAATCTGCTACAAAAGAAGCCGGTGCGAGTTATACAGTTAGTGGCATCATAGAGCAAATCAATTAAACAACCTTGAGAATTACAAAGCTGCCTATTCGTAGGTGGACACAGGATTACAAGGAATTCTTGGAGTCCATGATGACGGGGAATGAGAAGATCAAGGAGCCATTCATCAAAGTCAGTAACAGTTTTGTGGTTTCAGTATTGAGAACATTTATAACATGTAGTGATAACTCTTTTAGTTATTGGAGGGATTCTTTCATTCTTCCTATTAAGGAGGAGGAGATCTAGACGCTCCTCTGATGAAGAAAAGCTTAACCAGGATCAGCCCTTCAGCTTTCTTGGATCAAATGAAATTAAAGGTAATCAAATAGGCTCCTTGATATTAGGTTTGCAGTTGACAATTTCTATTGTTACTGCCTAATGCTATTGTCTTTTTGTGGTTTTGCATTGAATTACTTGTGTTCAGCTAATGTATTTCAAAAGTTGTATGTGTAATTGTTAGGTTAAGAATTATAACATTTCTTCCTGTGTCTCCTATAAGAACAAAACTATTCATGATTCATTTTCATAACAATACCAGATTATCTATGGACAAGCATTAGACATGGAAAATTTTATCATGAATATCACTGCCTTGTGTTGAAATAGTTGGTGTTATATTTCAAAAAAAAATTAAACTTTTGTGATGGATTAGCGACGGATATTATCTGTCGCTAAAATAGCGATGGATATTATTCATCGCAAAACTAAATCCGTCGCTTATTTAGTGACGGATTCACGACGAACATGATCTATCGCTACGTAGCGACGGAATAATGACATATCAGTTCTGTCGCTATTTAGCGACCAGGATTATGCGACAGACTCTTTCTGTCGCTAATCCATATTTTTCTTGTAGTGAAATATAGCTTTGACTCGTTAATTAATAGAGCCTAGTTCACATAGCCTTGAGGCTCCAGCCTCCTTACTCAGCGAGGTGCGGAAGTCGTCATTTGTCATGGAATGGCTAATGATCGAAACCCACTGGCAGGGGCGTCACCTTGGTCAAAACAAGCAGATGTACCAGGTTCGAACTCAGTTTCCGGTTGGGCAAGGTTTTCACTTGTTAAAAACAAAAAAATAGAACCCAGTTCACTAGACACATGCATGGCTCGTTCCACCGAGCATTTTTCAAGGTTATAGTTTAGAGGATTGTTGAGTCAAATCTGAGATTAGAGTCAACCTTTCCAAACTTTTTTTGATATTTACATAGAGAAACCACTCACAAGATCAGGGACCTAGCCCCGCTGGCTTTGCCTACCATACTTACAGTCGTTGTCCTGGCAGCGTTAAAACTCCCTAAGTTCTGAACTTTGAAAGTTTTGGTGATTCACCTATGGTCCCAACCCAAAGCCTTTTGTGTAAATTAAGGCTAAAATTTCTGAAAATCTAATACATGGACCACAGTCAGTGCCTCCTATGTTTGTCCCACCAAACGTATACAACGATATAAAAAATGAGAAGCATTTAATATCTACATAACCCGATATCCATGAGTAATGCGTCCCTTAGGTCGCATTGGGCCCCTTCAAAAATCATTGTTTTAAGTTTTTTTTCTCAAGAATAACAATATAGATGCGATCTATAGGTTTTGTTTAGTGGGAACCAACTTTTAGATTGCCAGAATCTGACCTGCATATAAGTTTTTTCAGTGATTCAAAACTAATGGCTATGAAGGTACACTACAAGAAAAATGTGGATTAGCGACGGACGCTATCCATCGCTAATTCATCGTTAATCCATCGCTAAACAGTTTAGCGATGGAATGGTGACAGATTAGCGACGGATAGCGTCCATCGCATAATCCTGGTCGCTAATTAATGACAGAACTTATATGTCGCTACTTTCATCGCTCATTTGCGACAGATTAGCGACGAACATGATCTGTCGCGAGTTCGTCGCTAAATAAGAACTGATTTGGGTTTACGACGAATTATATTCCAACGGAATTAGCGACAGAATATAATCCATTGCAAACCATCGAAAATTCATCGTTAAATATTAGCGATGGATATTATCCGTCACTAATCCATCACAAAATTTAAAAAAAAAAAAGAGCCTTGAGGCGTGCGCCTCATACGCCTTGAGGCGCGCCTTAAGCCGAGGCGTACACACCTTGAATTTTTTCATCAAATGAGGGTCAAAGTTCTCATTTGACAAAAAATTAGAGTAGCGGAACCCGCACCGAGGGAACCCCCGGACCCCCCTCCTGTAAGGAAAAAAACTCTAAATCAGGCTCCACAACTCATCACGTATCTCTTAATGGGCACAACTTTGATCAAGTCTTATTATTTAATATATATATATATATATTTTAAAAAATCAGTTAACTAGTGTGACATGTCAGTTTTGTGGTGTCTGAGTAAGGTGTTTCTCCATGATTATAGGGTCTAATATACTAAGTTTAGTGTTTTATTTCTCACTATTTTTTTCACCTGCAGATGTTCAATGGAAAATTCTATTTGAATTCTGAATGGAGAAAACTAACTACTACTTGATTGTTGTAAATTTCAATGAAAAATTCTGAATTGTGTTTACAGATCACATACCCACTGAAAGATGAGTTAATGGCACACAGACCAAACAAATTTAGTGAATATTTGATTTTTATAAGCTACATCAACCACATCCACCATAGAGACAACGCTTTGATATACAGGACACAGACTTCTTAAAGTACCATTTTGAGAAACCAACATTTATGTTTTTAATGGAAATTAATAAATTCATAAAATATTTTGGATCATTTTTTGAAAGGATTTCATATATTCAATACAGTTGGCAGTGTTTCCTCAACAGACTGATAGCAATGATGTCATTAAAGATCCTCCAGAATAATGTACATTTTCATCTTCAAATAGAACTCATTATAAAAAACTGTTATTCCAAAGATTTTGGTTCATGCCTTAAATTGATTGGACCCATTACAGATATTTTTAATTTCCTAAAGATTCATCAATCATCTTAAAGAATTATCGAGAATGAGAAAGTACTAGGAAAGATTATTCATTTTATAAATTTAAACGATCACCTTAGTGCTCTTAACTTGAAAAGGTACCTTAGTGGTTGGTGGACTTGATAGTTTCATGGCTGTCAGTGGAGGTTGCCAACTGAAACCAGATGCATTAGCTCAAGGGACTGGACCATCTTGGTGGAATCTTTGACCATGTTGCCTTTCTCAAAGAATTGCAATGTTAACAAATCTTTTAACCAACGTCGTGGTACCCTCTAAAAGTGACCGGAGCTGGTTGACAGAAATTCCAATGAGCAAAAGAGCAAGAGCCTCCCGTTGCTTAAGATAAAACCACCATCATGATGAGAGGAAGAATACATCCTTGAATACAACAAAAAGTAATCATTCAACAATAACTCTTTCAAGATCAGCAGTCTGATGAAAATTTATTGTGCTATGTACGCCGCCTTTTAGATAACTCTTTAGGTCTATCACATGTAACCCCCAGATGCTGATCCAGCACATTTCTGAGTACTTGAAAGTGCACAAGGAGAAAACCTTTAAATTTAAATAATCATGTTTGATAGTACTTGGATAAACCCTAAAGCAAACACAAACCAGTGTTCAACCCGGCATTAACAGTTTAGGAGATTAAAGTCACAGAATCTGGTTGCAATCTTTCTGTTTTAATTACAGAAACACGTGATTAATGGGCATCTCATGTTCTACAATATGTCATAACAGTTTGGGAGATGGTTTATCTTGAAGAACTCTAGTCCCAAGTCCATTGGAAATATAAGAACCGAAAATTCCATACTGGTATTATCCTCACTGGCACGTATGCTACATATCCAAATCACAACAATCAACTAATATTTGAAATTTATAAAAATTAAACAATTTCGTTACAACCACCAGCATAGACATTTCTGGGAGAATTTCTTGTCACACTGGAACATCTAAAAGTTCTCCTGGTCTATGATGCCATGAATAGAAAGTAGCACAGAGCTTACATGAATTTCAATCTAATAAATTGGTTCTACCTAAAATGTTTGCACATGCAATCTTTCGTTGTTTCATTAGACCAAGCAACTACCTGAAAGCCAAATGCTTTTTCCCATTCAAGATAGTATCCATTACATTACACTGATCATCAATATTCTATGGATTTCAATCAAATAAAACTTATTATATTATAAAATGTTTATATATGCAATCTTCAGTGGTTCCATTAGACAATGCAACTACCTGAAAGTCAAATGCTTCTTTCCCATTCAAGATAGCATCCATTACAGCACACTGATCATCGAAAATGCCATAGAAAAGGCCATAAAACTCAATCCTGAAAAAGAACCAGCATTAAATAAATAACAATAATAACATAGAATTAACATTTTTCCTTTAGAGTTCTGTTAGAATTTTGAAATTCTGAAATGATTAGGAAAAAGTGAAACATAAGTGTTAGGGATCCTGAATGGAGAAACAAAAGGAAGAAACTAGTTCAAATATAACAAGATCAATGCAAAGATCTGATGCTCTGCAAAAGGCAATGTACATATTGTTCCTCTTGTAGTCTTCTTATCCATCTCCTCAAACTTTTGAGTCAGAATTTCTGCTCCAGCAGAAGAAAGCATCTGCAAAATAAGAGCTTCTAATGTTCTTTGGAAGTTTTTCTGAAAAAAAAAGATGGCATATTAACAAGAAAAGGTAAATCAACAAATTATATAAGAAAGAAAACTAAGCAGTTGCTGAAAAAGGCATGGTCAAGAAGTTAGATACACTTGGATCAAATAGTACCATAGTTTATTTTGTAGTTTGTTAGCCAGCATTAATCATCATATCTTGCTATCTTGCTACCACCATTTATTGGCTCTTATCAGTGATCGGTAGAACAATTTTTTTCTACTTTCCTAATGTTATACCTCAGATCTTTCCCATTATATTCCAGACTACTGCCATGTTTCTAGTATTCTTATTACTTGTTTTAGTTTGTTTCAGGATGAGTTAAGATATGCATAACCTTATGATTGTTTTGATCATTTAATTCCTTTCCTACTTGAAGCATAGAGAAGCTTTCCTCTCAGTACGTGTTCATGCCTTGGCTCATGGCTTCTTACAAAACCGCCTGAGTCTAAATTCCTCCATTACTAGCATCTTTCTTTTGGACTGAATATCTAGCAAGAAAGTCCTGATTACAGTTGCAAAGACTTAAGACTACGCATGAAAAAGAATAAACATGACATAGTTCTGATCAAAAGAACAACAAAGGGCTAAGAAGCAGCATGACTGCCTGAGATTGGACATTGAGAAATCCAACTTGTCGAAGTGTTCTGAGATATTAAAAACAGAATCACCAAACAAGCAATCATAATTGGCTCCTTGACACAATTTTTAGTAGCAAAAATAGTGTGAGGCATCAATTCTTTGTTCGGACACTAAAGACAGTATCAATAAAGATGCAGTAATTTTTTTTAAACGGGACCTCATACATTATCATGACAGCACCAGAGACACAAACTCAAACAAGGTTTATTGAAATTTCATTCTACAGTTCACACAATAGAAAATAACAAAGTGAACTATCTCCTCCATCATTTCTACATCTTGATCCAGTTTTATATCAAACATTTAGCACGCTATCGTGGGTCTTGTTTTTTGAAGACAGATACTAGAGGTAGGAATGAAAAGGGACAAGTGAGTACCATAAAAGAAAGAGAAACCAGAATGAGACCTTTCTATAGCTTAATTTCTGGAGGAACCAAAAGGCAAGCACCAGCTTCTGCAACTCTAGAATCTATATCATACACCAAGCAATCGTCGGTATGCAATTCTGAGTCAAATTCGAACTAAGGAATAGCCCCTTCCACCAAATCCATGAATGAGGCACCTTTCTCGCAATCCTTATCAATCACTTCCCTATCCCGCTTCTTAGAAGCTGAAGGAACAGGTTCTTTGCCTTCATGTAACTGGTGGGGACGTCCAAAATTGGCAGGTGCATCCATCTTCGTCACTGGACTACCACAAACCTTTGGACCATCTGCCAGCATTTAACCACCACAAAAGAGCCTGCAAAAACCAACAACAAAATATACCCAATAAAAAAAATTTGCAACCACAAACCTTAAGTAGTTAGTGTACTTTGACTATCAAACTTTGAGATTTGGAATGTTGACACGTAGAGGCAAGCGCTGGTGGGTGGAGGAGGATAAGGGCGCAGTTTAGTTGAAAAAGATGGAAACCCCTAATTTCTAAGAGCTACTTAAAATATAAAATAATGAACCATATTATCTTTTGAATAATGCATCAATCATTTTTATCAAATGATCAAATTTACCCAATGTGATCATTTTATAGTCAAATAATGATCACAATTGAGAGAGAGAGAGAGAGAGAGATTTGTTTATATTGAAGAAAACAATCATGTGAATAATACACCATGCAAACAATCTTTTGATTCAAGAATAAACATTATTAAAACAAGTGTCATACGAATGATCAAGATTGGTGGTGGCACCTACGCAAGTGAGACATTGGTTTGTAGAGATAATGAGGAAGCAATGTTCTATTCTTGCTATATTCTGCAGAAAAATAAAAGGGTTGCTGGTCATCGGGTAATGTGGCTAGTCGCGGGAAAAGGGGTAGCCGGGGGGGGGGGGGGGGAGCGTTTTTTGCTCATGCCGACATCGTGGCCATCTGATTTTCATTTTAAAAAGCTCAAAAGTCAACAAAACCATGTGGCATTCATCCAAAACGCAAACAGACGGCCACGATGTCCGCATGAGCAAATACGCTCATATTCAGCATAACCTGATCTGCTTCCTCGTCAGGGTGGGGGAAAGAGAGGGAAGAAAGGCGGAAACAAGGTTAGCGAATAGGGACCTATCAAAAAAAAAGGCTAGAGAATAGGGGGACAGGGTTGCTTTGGGACGTGCACTAAGGCAGGCAGGATGTATGTTTTTGTTATTATTTGTTTTTTTTTTTACATTTTCAAATGAGCGGGACATTCAAATGGGTTGCACCGAGTCCTCTGATCAAAGTTGATGGGAAAGCTTGCTTGGAGCCGATCCAAACCGAATGAAATGTTGGCCGAATAAGAGCATTACTATATATATATATATATATATATATATATATATATATATATATATATATATATATATATATATATATATATATATATATATATATGGGGGCAATGTTGAACCCCTAAAACGGCAAATGTGCAATTCAACGTGCGGTCAACATTGATATGGGTGCATTAGCGTCGGTCTTTGACTGCCACTAATAAGCTGGGTGGGAAATACCCTTTAGCGACGGTTGTGACTGTCACTAAAGGGTGTTTTTCCCTTTAACGCATGGCTGCTGTGGCAGGTGCACGTCCGAGTAACAGTGGACGAAAATCATAGGTCCCCTTTTTTGTTAGGTCTCGTTAGGCACTTTCAAAAATCATAATTTTAAGTATTTTTTCTCATGTCTAACACCGTAGATGTGATCTATAGGTTTTGTTTAGTGGAAAATGTCTTTTGGATCGCCAGAATCTGACCTGTACAGAGTTTTTTCTAGTGATCCAAAATCAATGGCTAAGAAGGTACATCTCAGAAAAATATATTTTTTCATCAGAAAACCATAGTTAAAGAGTCAATTTATACTAAATAGAACATGATAAACACATCTAACGGTTCAAATCTATCATACTAAAATGGGTGCATCTCCATGTGAGTATTTATTCTTTACAGTTATCTTTCAACCTCCCTTAGTGGTAGTGAAATATGTAAGATTATCATCCTTAATTTTGCATTGACGACCGTATGCCTTATCATGATCTGCAAGTTTACCATCACAACAAGCTTTGTAGAGGGCCTATGCTAAACTGTCTTCCTAAAATCAATGTTGCTCCCATTCCCGACTTGCCCATATGGAGTTTTTCCCAATGATAAAAATGGATGCTGTAATGCTTTCAAGACCAAGATCCATGACTCTTAGGCTAGCGAAACCAAATTGATTCTTTAGTAAGATCTTCACGCAATATAAGAGGTAACTTTGATTGCTAAGGGCTAGGTCAGCCTTGTTGAAACGCTTATGTTTGTATCAAGTAGTCGGCTTATCCCAAATCCTCCTTGTTACTTGGGTCGATACACCTCCTCCCAGCTGAGCAAGTTAAAGCTTTTTTTTTTCCTAATATTAGCCATTCCATAAAAAATTATGTATAATTGCTTCTAAAGAGCTTATGACTTTACCAAGGAGTTGGTAACACATCATCCAATAACTTGATATAGAATTGAGATCAGAATTAGTAAGCACGATACACCCAAACATAGACATGAGCTCTCCACTCCTACCACTGCAGGGGGTCATCCCCGTGGCCAGCAGGGTGGTTGTAAGGATGCTGAGATGAAGGCACTGGATCAAATCCCGCTGGTGCATGGGTGTTTCCATAGCTTTGAGAGGTGGGCCACGTAAGGCAGGTGGTCGTGGAGCCTCACCCAGTGTTTTCCTCTCTTGGGCGAGGGTTTCTCGTCATAAAAAAAAAAAAGATATATACATTTTTAATGACGGTTATTTATGGGATTACTTGGTCGACTTGGGTTAAAAGTTTGGGGACATTTGCATCCCTATTTACCGGATATGCACTTACATGTGTAAGGCTCGGCTTCTGTAAGCGGAATCAGATTGTGACTCGGTATGGCTTCCTTTATGAAATCTGAATCCAACTAAACAGATTTGGAACTCTGCCGGAAATAGAAGAAGCGAAGCGATCAACTCCTGTCCCCACCCTCCCTTTTCGTTTTCTCTTTTTGCAGATAGTTTCCAGAGAAAACCCGAAGGGGAAAAACCAAAAGTTGAAAATAACCTGACAAGGTCTTCAGACATTATGAAGCCATATGCAATTACCACCACCATGGATCCGATCAGCGAGGAAATTCAGGAATGACTGTTAATTGGTACCCAAAGTTCAGCAACATCACCGTCATCACTATTAACTCATTAAGCATTTCATTTTCACACCCATGTGGGTTTGGCCTTGTTATTATTTCTCTTTCTCCATTCATTTGTATCCACGGCATTGAAGAAATACCATGAAACCATAAAAAGGCAAGAACTGGTCTTTCAAAGGCCCTCAACGATGGACTGAATTGTGCTTCACTTCATCAAATTTTCCTTTCGTAAAACTCACCAAATATTAGTATCCAACTGAGACTGGAGGATCCCTTCCACTTTGAATACGGTAATTACATAGCAAGATCTTTGAAGAATTATGAGGCAAACATTTGTTTGATGGAGCAAAACTACTAGCATATCTTGCTCAAGCAAGAGTCGATGTAAGATGAGGTTGTTTCATGCTTTTGTAGAATGGAATAGAAAGGAGTCCAAACTAATAGTCAATTCTACATTGTAACCAAAGAAGCAAGATTACGACATATATTTACACAGATTTTTCACGTCAAAAATCCGCTTGGTCACTTCAAACAGAAAGAATTTCCACCATGTCCTCAAATTTTATTGTTGGGGACCCATGAGGGTTCTGCTCATCTGGTAGGGGTGACTTGTGAATGTTACCAAGCCGAACAGATATAATGAGTCTGAAACCCACAAATAAACATCCCTTGCCGTGAGGCTAAAGCAGGGATGCACTCCATGATGGGCAGGGAGGACCTGGGCTTTTTACACCAATGAGCTCAAAAGGTGGTTTTTACCAGTTAAATTTTTTTTTATAGCTCGTCTCTTTCCAAGACAGCATAAGCAATTTCAATAGTTTCTGCTTAACTAAAAATGCTTTAATTATTTCATGAACAAATTATGCACATAATCAGCGGAATGAATAAATGCATCCAAGAGCATAAAAATGAATGGCTCCAAGTTCATGGCTATATTGTCTAATTCTAAGCCAAATATGGCCATGAAAACAGTTCTTTTCACAGCTGAAAGAAAATCAAGCACCACAAGTTAGGGGCTCTGTGGATTTCTTGAGCCACGCCATCTCTGATTCATCCAAATATGGTGCCAAAATTTCTTGACACTTAGAATGATATGAATCAACCCACTCTATCTCCTCTGGGGTTAACATCGACAGGTTAATCAATTTCTTCTGGTATGGTACCTACAAGTGTATGAACACACACATAAGCAGAAAAGTGATAAAAATAATAAAAATGAACAGCTCAATTGATAGTTAATGAATCGTAGCATGTTCTTATTTGTCGACTGAAAGAGGCATTCATTTTTTCCTTTATGAGACTAAGATAATTCAAGCCATAAGTATTCAACAATTGCAAGCTTATTCACAATAGCATTGAAAACCTTGAAGTTGTGATGCACAAGTTTTTGGGTCCTTTTAACAGTTTTCGCTTTGACTATACATTTAGATTTAGTTAATACACCACAAGATGAAATGGCACTGTTTCTAAACTTGGTTGAAATTTGTAATATCTATGTTTGATGGCCCCTACGCATGGAAGCCGATTAGTCTAAAAAACAGAAACAGTTATGAGCTATCAGAACAAAAGAACGTCTCTTGTTCTCTACATGAAGCCCTGGAACTGAAAACAAAGGACTGAAAGCAACATAGAAATTACTTCAACAGTAAAAAAGGAACATGAAGCAGACCCAGTGTGTCAATGATAGAATTAAAGTGCTAAATATAGGAGACCGCCAATGATGAATTGTGATGTTCAAGAATGATAGAGTTGAGTATAAGTTACAAGTAGACATGAACTAAAGTAGAACTTGAGAACAACTGAAACCTTCTTCTTTTATGACGGGAAAACACCGTTTTTTTAGGATTGCCAGGAGGAATTAGCATTTTACCCCCCTCATTTTCAGGATCCGCTGGTCCAACCCCCCTTCTCCCCCCCAAAAAAAAGGGACAAAAAACAAATCCAAGGTAGGTCTTCCCTCACTTAAGCCCTAAGGCCATGGTTGTGGGGATTAGAACATGGGATGTCCAAGAATCCTAAGACAATCACATCCATCCACCAGCCAGGTGGGTAAACACCTTTAAAACTTTCATTTTCTTGTCAAGGCAACTTATCAGAAATTTTAACAAACAGTGAGAGATTTGCATATGATCTTCATTGATGTAGAGAAAACCTTAAGTTAATAACTGATTTTGCTTAAATAGTTAACCATTATTACAAGTGCCAAACCAAGCCTGAAAATAGGATGTCAACATCTGTCTATCTGTCATGCTGCTATAACAGACAGAGGTTCAACCAAAATGCTGCAAACACTTAACTAATGTTTCAGGTACACGGAAATCAAATATGAAAAAACAGTTTGAGGTAGTATCAGCAGCATATTTTCAGGAATTAAAACAGAGTTACCGAAAGCTTCTTAGATAGTTGGGAAGCCTGATTTCCGAAAACTCGCTTCGGAAGCGCGATACTCCTGGCTTCCAAAACTTAATGAGAAACTCGATTCCCCCCACGCTTCTCCTATGCTTTCCACAGGCTTCATTTATTCTTCTTATATGTTCTCTTACTCAACTTTTCATGTTTTTTATGTGTTTTCTCTCTTCTCACTCACTTCCATGTGCTTTCTATAAATTGGTAGTCATCTTTTTTAGATTTTGTTAAAAAATTAATTTACACTAAAAAAATCATGAAATTTAATATTAGTCTTTTATTTTAGTTTTTATTTGTGTTTCATTTTGATTTCCATTCAATTCTTTTATATATATATATATATATATATATATATATATTATTTCTCGCTTCCTGCTTCTATACATTTTAAAATGCATCGCTTCTCGCTTCCACTTCCCGTATTGTTTTCAGATTCCGCTTCCTAGTTTGGCAACCTTGGATTAAACCACTGAATTCAAAATAGTTCAGGTTATGCATATGGATGAAAAGAAACTAAAAAAGTTAAATTAGATTAATCATGTAAATAATGTATCTTTTCTCTTAACAGAAGATTCATGGTCAATGAACAGCAAACCCGATGCAGTTGGAGATTCAATTAAAAAAGAGAAAAGAAAAAGAAAAACGTACCCATGTTATATGTTCAAATGAAAGATATCCTTTTTCTCCAAAATTGTATTTTGTATCAGCCTCCTTGACTATAAGCACATTCTCCAATCTTATGCCAAAGTTCCCATCCTCATAGTAGCCAGGCTCTAGAAAGTAAGTAAATCCAAAATCAAAGACTAGCATGTACCCAATAAGAGCTCCATATGCACTACAAAAAGTTGGAAGATAAGGATATTCAACATTCATACAGCTTTCTATTAACAGGAAACCAAGAGAATGACTTCAAAGTGCAGGAAAAAAAAGTGACTCCATATGCTGTTAATATATATATATATATATATATATATATATATATATATATATATATATATATATATATATATATATATATATATATATATATATATATATATATTATGCTTACATGCTTTGTAATTAGTAATGTCCTATAGGGGGCATTTTTTTTATTTTCTTATTACGTAATAGGAGCTGTCCATTAGGGGCAGCATTGTATTTCTAATTTTTAATTTTATTTTCAGTTATTTTTTTATTTTGGCCCTTTCACATTTGTGAAAGGGCATTCTTGTAAATGGCCCTTAGAGCTGTTGGGGGCTTCCTATGTCACATAGGTGCGGGTGTGGCGATGCGTCACTTAACTTGGGTGCGGGGAGGGTATAAATATAATTTGGGTTTGGTTCTGATGAACCCAGGCCTGGGTTCACCAGAGCTGAACCCAGCCTTGTGCCAACGAAGGAAGGAGAAGGAAGAAAGGAGGAAGAGGAGAAGGAAGAAGAAAGAGAGGAAGAGGCAGCAAAGGAAGGAGGAGAAGGAAGGAAGAAGAAGAAGAAGAAAGAGAGGAGGCGGAGGGGAAAGAGAGAGAGGTACCTATTTCTCTGTGGTCGTCGTCGGGGTCGCCGCCGTAAGAAGAGGGAAGGAGTCAGGGTGCAGTCATGAACTAATACCACCCCACCCCCCTTTTCAATTTTTTTTTAATTTTCGACCAAAATTGACCGAGTTCATTTTGGATAAACGTAACCCTGGGAGAAGGTTGACCGCACCCGATGCAAAAAAAAAAATTATATTTGCCGCACCCGCACCCGCACCAGCATAGTGTCACGTCAACACAGATGCAACGGCCACTTAGGTGAATCTGTGAGACGGGGGCTTCCCAACGGCTATAATTATAGTCGTTGAGAGCTCCCCAAAGGCTCTTAGAGTCTTGCAAAGGCCTTTTGCCTCTCTTTGGTATGCTTGTCTCAAGCATTTTAAATATAAATATTTTTTATATTGTGTGTTTTCTCTCTCTCTCTCTAATACTCTTTGTGGCTTATTGTATTTTGCCCGTTAGAGGCTTTTGTGTTTGTACATTCTTTGTAGACCATTAGTGGCATTGTACTTGGGCCTTATTGTCTGAAGTGCTTATGAAGGTTGTACACAAGCAAATCTTTTTTCTTCACTCTCTCTCGCCATTGCCGACAAAGCTGCAAAGATCGATCTTTCATTCAAATTGAATGAAACCAACTATAGGATGTTGGCGGCAGCTATGGAGAATAAACCTCAAAGAAAAGAAACTTTGGGGCTATGTGAGTAACACGGTTCCCGAGCCACAATTAAAGCTCACCAAAAAGGGAGGTCAAGAGAGAGCTCTAAATAAAGAAGAGAAGGAAAAGGCTATCCAAGAATATCAATACAAAATGGAGGATTAGAAAAGTGAACATGCTAAGATATTGGCATGGTTTATAAGCAACGTTGAACTTAAAATTTGTGCTAATCTTGTAAAATTTAAAAAAGCCAACAAAGCTTGGATTTTTATTAAAGGTATGTACCAATATTGTAAGTATCGTACCATATTGTATCGTTACTATAGGAAAAAGTGATACGATACACACTCGTATCACGATATGAATGTGTATCGTATCTGTATCGGGTGTATTGTACAATACAGCTCTATCGTACTGCCTCGTACGATGCATGGTGTATAGTATCGTACGATACACATTTGGCGCACTTTAAAATGGGTCAAAACTTGCTTTTTATTTTTGGGGTTTTAAAGACCTCTTAAAGGCCGACTTCTTCGTTTGTGTAGAGGTCATTAGAAGGGTATCCATGCATCCTAAGAGTCGTGAGAGAGATTTGGGGGTTGATCCGTGCGCAAGGAAGAGGGCTTTTGCGATTTGCTCAAGAGTGCATTTCCACCATTTTTTCACTCAAAGAAATGGGTTAAGGTAAAAAATCCCTATGTGTTGCTTCCTATTGAGTTTTTTTTAGGGAAGATGACATCAGATCATCCAACATGGTAATGGGGTACTCAAGTAATGAGTAAAAACCGATTGAAAATCGAGTGCAACTATTACCATAATATTTTTCTAGTGATATCTTTTGGTTGTAGCATCATTTTGTCAGGACACATCTCAATGTTGCAGCATGCATATCAAGGAATTTGTTGGATGTCGTGAAATGGCAATGTCAGCAATTCCTCACTGGTCTGAGAGAAAAAAAAAGACAAGAAAAAGAGATAAGTGAGGCAAAAATAGGATATGTGCAGCCCTGGGAGGATGTATATGACAAAGATGAGCTCCTTACTTTTGATCCTACAACCCCTAACATAGCATCAGAAGTAGAAAATTCTGCAGCAAAGGGAAAATGTATGCCTGATACTAATAGTGTTTCAAATACAAAAAGAAGGGCAAGGAGTTATAGAGCTAGAGGCTCTATTAGGAGCTTTTTTCCTCCTATGATTGCCCCTAGGGTGTAACCCAACATTCGTACTGCTATGACTCCGCAACATTTAGTCAAGCAGGTGAATGGTGCAGTCGGGAGATGGTTCTATGATGCCTGCATTCTTTTCAATACGGCAAATTCCTTTCATTTTCAAGTCATGGTAGATGTCATAACCAGTAACATGCTTGGATATAAAATGTCTTTGTATCATGCTTTGAGAGAAAAAATTTTAGATACTAATATGAATGAAGTAAAGGCATATTATGACGAGATGAGGCAATCATAGAAAGAAATTGGGTGTAGCATCATAACATCTTGGGCGTATCATACAGATCAATTGACTTATCAAGACAACAGATGTATTGCTCAGAGTATTTGATCAAGTTGTTGAAGTGATTCAACCTTCAAATATTGTTCAATTTTATTATTGATATGCAGTAAGTAAAGAATTGACAAAAAATTATGGGTCATTCTTTTGGACCCCGTGGGTTGCCATTGCATAGACCTCATGCTTGAGGACATCGGCCTCCTGGATGAGATAAATCATACAATTGAATGCTACCAAGAAATTATTAAATTTATTTACAATCATGCATTGATTTTGATCCTAACGAGAAAGCACACTAGTTATGTTGAGTTGATTCGTAATGCAGTTACTAGATTTACTACGAACCTTTTTGACAGTGCAAAGTTTAGTAAAGAATAAAACTGCACTAAAAAAATGTTTTCATCAAATGAGTGAAATGCATATCCCCATGCACAAAAAAGAAAGTCAAGAAAAATTATACATATTGTATTAAGTGAATTTTGGAATTCATGTGTAAAGTTGTTGAAAATCATTATACTTTTGGTGAAGGTGCTTCGATTGGTTGACACTTGATAGTGAAGACAGACCAGTTATGGGTTATCTCTATGAGGTTATGGATAAGGAAAAAGAGACCATTAGAGATAATTTGAATGGAAAGAAAATTTCTGCAAGCTTATATGGAACATCATTGATCATGGGTGGATTGGGAAACTTCATCAACATCTTCATGCTACATCATATTATTTATATCCAGCATTTAGATACCTCTCCTACTTTTAAAATTGACAGAGAAGTCAACAAGGGACTTTTGGATTGCATCGAAAGGTTGATCCCTGATTACGGCACTCAAGATCAAGTTCATAAAGAAATGAAATTTATGATAATGCATTGTATGACATGGGGAGACCTGCAGCAGTGCGAAACCGTGCCATGATGCGTTAAGGTAATTTATTTTGTCTATTTCAATTTTAGTTTCATATTGTTATTTAGTTATAATGATTATATGATTGTATATGTTATTGTCTTATTGATTTCTCATTTTCTTGTTTTTTTTAGACATATGATGGACCATGTTTGAAAGTGATATTCTAAATTTAAGAACTTTTGTCATTAGCATTCTTCGTCAAACGTGTAGTATAAGTGGATATGAGAGAAACTGAAGCGTCTTTGAATAAATTCATACAAAAAGAAGAAATAGAATGAAACACAAAAGGCTCAATGACCTCGTTTGTGTTCGCTACAACTTATGGCTGAAGCATAGGCATATAAAATTATAAAGTTTATTTGTCATTTTTATGCGTTTATTTAAAGTTTTTTATATCATATAAAACCCAACTAATTTTATTTTTTCATGTCATTTTTTTAGGTAAATAGAAAAATTATCATGAACGAGGCACAGAGCAATTTGAACCCATCAATTTGAAAAGCTTTGATGTAATGGATGCATGGGCTGAAGAATAAGCAAACATTTTGAATGAAGAGAACATTCAGTAGATCAATGTGGAAGGAGCACAAGTAGATGATGAAGAGCCCACGTATATTGGAGATGATGCGGATGTCTAAGAAAACGGAGAAGAAGAAGATAATGACAATGATTGAAGTTATTTAACACTAAAGTGTTTATAAACTTTGTTTTTTTTTTATATAATATGAAAGTATGAGTCTTGTTGCATGTTTTTAATTGCAAGATATTTAATATTTTGCATTATTCTTGTGGCATGAGATATAAATGTTTCATATGTAATTTTATGGTTGTATTTTGTGTAATTCATCATTGTTTCATGTGTCATGATTTTTTTATAATTTTTGTTTTTTTTATGATGTTTTTCTAAGCTTTTAGAAAAAATTTATTAAAAAATTCTGGCCTTTTACGATACGATACAATATGATACATATCTTATTTTGGGCCCGACCGATACGGGTAACGATACGATACTTACAACCTTGGTATGTACACACAAAAAGACTTTGCTAGGCATTTCTTCTTGCAAGAAAAAGTAAGATCTATAAAGCAAGGCGATATGTCTATTCGTGATTACTTTAGTACCCTATCCCCATTATGGGATGAACTTGTTCTTCTTGAACCTCAATAGGAAGGAGAAGCTATTAAGATGAGGCAACGTCAAATAGAGAAAGAATGATTCATTCAATTTCTTCATGGCCACTGTCCCGAATTTGAGAAAAAGGATCTTTACTCCATAGAACTACTTCTCTTCTTAATGAAGCATTTGTCGAACTATGCCAAGAAGAGACTTGTCTTTCAATAAACAAGGAAGTTGGTGAAGAACATGCGGTTTCTAAACTGGAGAACAATATAAAATCATATAAGCCTCCTCAATTTGGGAGGAATAACTATGGTGGAAGGAGAAAAATTGTAGATCACTTTTGTCCCAAGCTTGAGAAGACAGTGGTTTACGTTGGAGAGAAGTCATTCAAAGCAAATAAAGAATCAAAGAGGGATGGAGACAATAAAGAATCAATCGCTCAACTTATAGAAGTTCTCAAACAATTTATGAAGAACAACTCCTCTACCCCATCCACTTCCGGTATCGTGGTTTCATCACCTCCTAGTATGTCTTCTTGGATACTTGACTCAGGTGTTTCTTTTCACATGACTCTGAATGCCTCTTTTTTATCCAAACAAAGCACCAACCCTTTTAAATCTTTTTTTCTACCGATGATGGTACTTCCTTAGATGTTAAAGGAACAGAAAATCTTGAAAAAGTTGAGCAAATAAAAAAAAACATTTTTTTTGTTTCTCAAATATTTGATCATGATTGTAGAGTCTCTTTTTCACCTACGGATTGCTCTCTTTGGTCCCGTAAGCTGATTGGGCAAGGCCATAAGAGAGGGGACCTCTACTATATGATTTTTTTTGTTTTTACCTTTCAAATCTTTTTGTAATCATGTTCAATCTAAGGATGTTACCACTTGGCACAAAAGACCTGGTCATCCAAGTACCCCTAAATTGTATCTCTTTCCATTCTTGAAAAAATTTTGTAATGAAAAGGAATTTACTTGCAATGATTGTATTCTTGAAAAAATGTATTCTTATCCTTTTCATAATAGTAACTTTGTTTCTAAAAAAACTTTTGAGTTTGTGCATTCGGATACATGGAGACTAGTGCCGGTCATTTTAAAAGGAAGTTATTCCTAATATGTTATTTTTGTTAATGACTATACTAGGCATACTTGTGTGTACTTAAGTTCAAATCCAATGTCTTCTGTTTTTAAAGAATTTCATATTCTTATCAAAAACCAATTTCAAACTAATATATTCACATATATGTCATATGAATTTCAAAATTATTTTAACCAAAATGACATTATTCGCCAAAGATCTTGTCCAAAACCTTCCCAACAAAATAGTCTTGCGGAAAGAAAACATAGGCACATTGTTGAAACTATGACCATTCTCTTTTTCAAAAATGTTCCTAAATGTTTTGGGTTGAAGCCACACTTACCGCTATATACTTATCAATAGAATGCCTTCTCTAAAAAATATTTTACCTTTTGAAAAATTATTCAAAATATGCCCGGATTTCAAAAGATTAAAGGTATTTGGGTGCAAATTTTTTGTTCTTTTTCGAGGTAAAGATAAACTTTCACCAAAAACTCTTGAATGTGCTTTCATAGGGTATGGTGAAAATAAAAAAGGATATAGATTTTATGGTTCAAAAATGACACTATACATTTCAAGAAATGTGACATTCCTAGAAGATCAAAATAGTTTTGATCAAAATGAACCTAAGGAGGAAGCTATGTCACTTGGGTACAACACGGCAATTTCAAAAAATAAGGGTACGGGGACATGGCTATATATATATATATAAAGAGAGAGATTTTGGGTCTGGATTGTGTATGGATCTATATTAGGATCCATATTAAAATCCTTTTTTTAGCAACGAAGCCATGTTATAAAAAGGCAAGGAAATAGCCCTAGCCCTTCTCCCTTTTTGGTTTTTCTCTTAGTTTCTCACTCTCACTTCCCTCTTTCTCTCTCCTCCTGCTACCGAGGGTGGGAAGGAGAGGGTTTCGACAGTTAAAAAAAGAGTGGGGGTTTTGGGTTGGGTCTTAGTTGGACCAAACCCAACCCACAGACCCACGTACCTATGTCGCACCCAGTACCCGTACACGTGTTGGGTCGTGTCAACATGGGTACGTGGCCTACTTTGCCGTGTCCCGGTGATATAGGGAGGAAGTTGATTAATCTTTTCTTTTTGACTTATTACCTAGAAATAATTTTGATGCATCAATTGATTGTATTAACTTTGAATGTGGTGATGAGAGTATTTATCTTGATATTGAGAAAGGGTAATTCCCTTGATAGGGATAACTCCCTTCATGAGAAATCCAATGAAGTTAGTGTGTATACCTGGTGTGAGGGGGAAAGTCATCAAAATGCTTTTGAAACTTATTCACAAAATATTCCATTAGAAAAACATTTGGAGGAACCATTACCTAGAAAAACTCCTAGGCTTTCTAGGCGTCCTCAAAGGTTTGTCCTACGAATCTTTTTCCCTAGGATATAGAGTGTGTTTGGTGATGATCCATGACTATCATGAACCCTCTAATTTTCATAAAGTCAAACAACATTCACAATCGGTAGATGCTATGAAATTAGAATTAAAAGCTCTTAACAAAGCCAACACATGGGAAGTAGTGAATTTACCCTTAGAAAAAAAAGGCTAATGGGTGTCGATGGGTGTTTAAAGTTAAAACTAAAAGTGATGACTCTTTAGAAAGATATAAGGCTAAGCTAGTTGCAAAGAGATATTAACATGAGTATGGTATTGATTATGAAGAAACCTTTGCCCATGTTGTTAGGATGACTAGTTTTAGACCTTAGCATCCATCAAATAGTGACCTGTTTATTAATTAGATGTCAAAAATGTTTTTCTCAATAGTGATGTTTGTGAAAAAGTTTATATGGATTCTCTGCCTGGGTCTGACCTTGAAAAAGTATAATTTCTTAAACTTAAAAAGGTTTTTTACGATCTTAAGCAAGCTCTAAAGGCTTGGTACGACCACTTTAGTAAAATTGTTATTGATAGTGGGTTTGTTTCTTGTTAAACTAACACAGCTCACTTTGTTAGAAATGTAGGGAACAATATAACTATTTTGTTGTTCTATGTTGATATATCACAGGAAGCATAACCACAGATATCGGCGATATTTTGAAAATATCATGATATTATCGTGATATGATGAAAAAACGATATATATAGTGATATTGTCGCGCTATTATCGTGATATTATCAATTAGTTTTATTTTTTAATTATTATTTACATTTTAAATATCTTATCTTCTTTCTTTTACATATTTTACTTATTTCTTTTATTATTTATGTACTTTTTTGTCTAAACATGAAATTTTCTTATTTTTTTATTTTTTTGTCTTTTAAATCACGAGATTTTCCTCCTATTTTCCCGAGATTTATCACCAAACCGATAATACCGCAAGAAATAGCCTCGCTGAGATATAGCCGATACTGATATTTGTGTCTATGACAGGAAGTGATAAAAAAGGCATTGAAACAATTAAAAATGTTTTTAAAAAAAAATTGATATCATTACACATGCCTAGGTATGGATGTTCACCCGTACCCAGGTGACATATATAGTCGATACCGATATCATATCGTTACCCGTATCGGTCGGGCCCAAAGTAACATTGTATCGTATTGTATCACATTGTAAACATATCATAAATTTTTAATAAAAAAATTTTAAAATTCTAAAAATCTAAAAAAATCTAAAAATTTTAGCAAAAAATCTAAAAAATCATATCACATAAAACAATGATGATTTGCATAAAATACAATCATAAAACCACATATGAAGGCAACTACATAATTTATAATTTAAATTAATAACAAACCATGCAACTAATAGCTGACAATGTAAATAAAATGCAACTACAGAATTTAAATTTTAAACACAATTAAAGCATTAACTACCAATACTAAATTCACATTCAAGTCATACTAAAATGTCATAAGTCATAACTAAACTACTAAGAGTTCATTATAACTAAAAATCTTACATTTAACCGATGTCTTACATGCCAATTTTCATCTCTAAAGTTCTAAATTGTAAAGATCCTAAAACTAAATTATCTTCTAGAGCCTATTTGCCAAACATTAGGATAGTATTTCCTCAGTATTGCATCCAACTACTGCGCCCAACTGCTACGTGATGATCTCTTTATCTTCGACCATTTTTGTGGCAATTGGGTTATCATCATCATTTTTAGAATCTGAAACAATGGTTGTAAGTCTAACTTAGAATTTTTGCAAAATTCTTTGAATTTCTTCAAGTTCAGCAATAACATCAGCACAAAAACTGGTAGGAATAAATGAAGAATCACATGGACGTACATTTTGATCTTGACCTGCAATATGTTGCTTAAATCTATGAAGTCCACCTCTAATAATAGCATCACAAAAGAGACATCTCAAATTCAATGGTGACCCTAATCATGGTACATCGTCAATACTTCTGCAGTATTGCCATGCAGGATCATCTCCATGACATGAACGTGAAGAGTCTGAAGACGACATCGAAGGATCCAAAATAAAACATAACCAATTAAAAAACTCAATAAGAAGCAAAGAATAAAACACCCCAATTATATTTTTATTGGTGATTCGTTGATATCATAGAGATGTAAGAAACAATAAAAGGTGTCATTGTCTTCGACTGAAGTTGAATATAAGGCGATAGCGACCACTACAATTGAGATTGTTTGGTTGAAAAGTTTGCTTAAAAGACATGGAGTCATCATCTCTACTCCTTGGAAGATGTGTTGCGACAACAAAAGTATGATCTATATTGCCAGCAACTATACCTTCTTTGAACGGACAAAGCATATAGAGATGGATTGTCATTATATTCGTGATGAGTATCTGAAGGACACTATTGAACTTCCCTATGTCACATCAGAATGCCAACTTGCAAATTTCTTCAACAAAGCTTTGTTGTCTCTCTTGTTCTCATTCTTTCTAGACAAACTTTTGACGATCTCACTGTCAATTTGAGGGAGGGTGTTAAAATATATACACATTTATATATGTATATATATTGACTTGTTTATGTATAATACATTTATATGTATATATATTATGCTTACATGATTTGTAATTAGTAATGTCCCATAGGGGCATTTTTGCCATTTCCTTATTATGTAATAGGAGCTGTTCATTAGGGCGGCATTGTATTTTTTATTTTTATTTCTATTTTTCTGATATTTTTGTATTTTGGCCCTTTCACATCTATGAAAGGGCATTCTTGTAAAAGGCCATTAGAGTCGTTCGGGGCTTCCCAACAGCTCTTAGAGCCTTGTAAAGGCCTATTTAAAGAGGCCTTTTGCCTCTCTTTGGTATGCTTGTCTCAACTCTCAAACATTTTCAATATAAAATATTTTTTATATTTTGTGTGTTTTCACACTCTAATACTCTTTGTGAGTTATTTGTGCTTTCAGTCAATTTCTTATTATACAAACATAAACACAGCTACATCCTAACAGTAAATGACATGATCCCCTTGTGTGAAAGCATGTGTGAGGTTAGTCAAGAGAGTTTGGGTTGGAGAGGGACAAACAGAGTTTAAAAAAGGAAAAATCACACTTCTCATGTTGTATATTAAACGGATTCTATCCTATGTAACCTTTTCTCAAAATCAATTTTCAGGCTGGTAAGCAGCCTCACTGGTCCCACCAGTAGAACCAGTAAAACAATTTGAGAGCTGACAGTTCTTTTTGAGGATTTGATTTTTGGGAAGCCATTGGAACTCTTAAGTTGCTGCTCAGAAGAACCCACCCATTAGAAAATTCATATGTGATTCTCAATTGTTATCTGGCTGTTAATGACAGTTTTCCACTATTAGATCTTTTATGCACCAAAGAAACTACTGCCATATGGCTCTGGCAATTTCATGTATTAACATGGTGCACTGGTGAAGTTCAGCTTCTAAGTAATCCTGGGGTTTCAGGTATTTATGATGATTAATGAAAAATTATAATGACCAAGGCTGGTAAACGAGCTCAGCCCAGCCTGTTCAAGCTTGGCTCGTTTACCATTTAAGTCCGCCCAAGCTTGGCTTGTGCTCGTAGGTAGACGAGCCGAGCTCGAGTCAGCTGAGCCAAGCCACAAGCTGGCATAAAATCAACGTAGTGGACAATAGGTTTTGAACCTGAAACCTGTCTACCAGGTGCCTTACAGACTAACCAGTTGTACAAAACTGTTTTTTATGATAAACGTTTCACCTAAATTATAACGTTTCACCTAAATTCTATATCTTCTATTCATACGAGTTTACATGAGCTGAACCGAGCCGAGCACCCCTTGTTCGTGCTCGGCTCATTTTTGGTAATGAGCTGCTCGTGGCTCGGTTCACCAGCTATATGAACTGAACACGAACAAGTTCCTGGCAAGCCAACCACGAGCTGCTCGGCTCGTTTCCCAGCCCTGATAATGACATCTCTGAAAGAAGGCAAGACAACCTATTGGTAGCAACTTCGAAACTGAGAGCTTTGACATGTAAAAGGACATCCATTGTTCACTTTGTAAGGTGTTCAAACAGACTCAAATACATGACCCCATATAAGTACATGGCTAAAAGGCATAAAACCTGATTGGTTCCTTCAGTGAAACACAATGTCTGGCAAAAAGAACATGTTATTTGGCCCATATTACATAAAAATAATAAAGAAAAGTTGCTAGGCCGGAGGGTCAAAGAATAGTGAAAAAAAATACACACCATCAGTTACTGTCATTGAAGCTTGCAGTGGAACATTTCGAGCATGAGGTCTGAAACTGATTAAGTGAGGACCTGTTGAAACCAATCCAAAAGCTGAATCAAATAACTGGAACCTAATGAAGCAAAATTCTTGGATACAGATGAAATGCAACATGTACGACAGTTTGTAAGCATGGTAAAACACAACAAGGTGGTTTTTAGAATTTTTTTCTGGATCATCTGACCTTCATGGACATTCAGGTAGGATCCAATCCCATGACCAGTACCATGACGATAATCAAGTCCATCTCTCCAAAGAGGTACTCGTGAAAGAATGTCCAAAGCATGTCCTGCAAGGTTTCATCTCGGTCTCCATTCATCAGTAATGCTTGGAATAGAAAATGGATGTTAACAAAAAAGAGAGACTTTGCAAAAATATATGAGAAAGCACCTGTCGTTCCATTAGGAAAGATAGCAGTATCCAATGCTATATGCCCTTTGAGAACCTAACTCAACCAATTAAGGAAACTAATGATCAGTAGGAATAGAAGGTAAACACCAGCAACATAAACTTTGGGCAGTAATAAATATCAATAAAAATGGAAAATGCCAATTATATGAACAAAAATACAATTCAAGTTTTTAACAGCTTCCACACATCCATAAGGCTCTGTTTGGGAGCACGTTATCGGAGTATTTGTAGTGTAATCGGAGACGGTTATCCGACGTGGCACTCATCTCACGGATTTGGCTGTTGTTTGGGAGGAGTTGGAGAGAGTCAATATTTTAGCCTGGGAATCAGCCGACTCCAACTCCTCCAAAATACCCATTTGAACTCCTCTTAAAAAGAGGAGGTATTTGCAACTCCTTGAATCACAAGGATTCTGGTGGATTCCTAAATTTCCGATGGTTCAAAATTTTTACCCCATTTACCTCAGTAAATCCTATATTCACCTTTACTTCATTAAACAATAGGATCTTACCTCGGTAAATCCTATATTTTTATGTTATATATACATATATTATATATGTATATATTATATATATGTACATACACATAATATATATGCATACATAATATATATATATATATGTGTATATACGCATAATATATATGCATACATAATATATAAGTATACATAATATGTATGCATACATATGATATATATGTATATCCGCATAATATATATATATGTATATGTAATATATATGCATAATACATATGTATACATAATATATATATATATATATTATAGGCCCTAGGTTGGCCAAAATACCATCCTACGGGTTCCCAAACATGGTGAAGAATCGGGAATAGTTGCAAGCCTAAATCCTTGAAGGAGTTGTTTATGCTTCCAAACAAAAGAGAGTTTCTACAACTCCCAAATTCATTTCCCTTGAATTTCAGTAGTTCTACTTCCCCCGACTCCTTCCAACACGGGTTCCCAAACACAGCCTAATATCAAGCAATTCAGTTTGTTTAGTAAAAAAATATATTACAAGAAATTTGAAGGAAATTTTTTGAATGAAGAAAAAAAATTGAATGAGAAATTTAAAGGGAAATGATTGGCTGACTGTAGTCAGTTTGAAAGAGGGTACTGCAACTTTTCATTGCCATCTGTAAAGTTGTTAGCATGCTTCACCCAGAAGCTATGTCACATAGATACTGGTGGGGATATTGGGTACGACACGAAAATTTCTAAAAGATGGGTATGCACACACACATATGAAAAAATGCACGAGTATGCTACATTCTACAAAATGCTCTAGATATAAGTTATGGACTGTCAATTATGAATCAAAAGCCTAAAACATGACACAGGTATATACTTGGCTAACAAATATATAGTTAATGATACACTTCTGGGGTTGAGCTGAAACATTAGCTGGATCATCAGATGGGTAAAATGAGTCAAGTTAAATTTGAACCTAGTTGGTCCATACCCAATAATATCCAATGCCAGTAGGGGTGCACCTCAGTATGGAGGCCTGGTAGAAATACCATGTTACTCAGCCCAGAAGTCACCTCAAGCCTTTTGTTAATTCCCTGGCAACGCTTGACCTTATACACATGGATGAGCCACAATGTCGTGTGAATCTTGTCTTGACCATTATATGTTTTTTGCAGTTAATGCATCGCCACTCTCTCTCTCTCTCTCTCTCTCTCTCTCTCTCTCTCTCTCTCTCTCTCTCTCTCTCTCTCTCTCTCTCTCTCTCTCTCTCTCTCTCTCTCTTCGTGTGAAGTCTGATGCATAAGATTCAGTTTGACACTGACTGTCTGACAGATCTGAGAGAGAAAAAGAGAAAGAATGGGGTGTGATGTGGACTATTTAAAAATTAAAAAAACATTTATTGAATAACTTATAGAAAGCCTCCCAACTTATCAGCTATTACAGAAAAACAGTACAACATATCACTAATCAGGCTTAATCACTTGGCATCTGTTTTTATTTTATTTACATTTCAAAGACATGCTTGGTCATAAAATCTTTTCCTTAACCAATGTTTAGTGAAGCAAAATAACGAAAAAGGCTCATGATTGATATGTTTAGCAAAAGAGCTTAAGTTGTCTCTCTGATGAGAAAAGGACAAAATGTCATTTTATGCCTCAGGCAGATGTTTGAATTACATTGAAATAAAGCAGGCAGTTGAATATAATAACTGAAATGTTAGGCACCTTCTTGTAAATAGCTGGTAACTTTCGCAGATTTTTGTAAATTATTGTATTTATTTCCATTACCAGGTAGAAAAGCTTGAGTCTGGAAACCTCTGGACAATATTTGAGCGCAAAAGCCACCAGGAAAGCTAACAGGTAGGGCCAAATCATGGGTTTTATCACGCTTGGTCTCCAAGAGCAGTCTAAACCTGGCTGCTATGGATATCTGATACCCAAGAGGCTGCCTGACCCAACACCTATCACTATACTTGCAAATGAATCATTTTGTGGTGTGCTTCAGCATTTTAAGTAAAACCAATATGGGTATTTAGTGTGCAGATTACTGCATGACTAACATTTGCAGTTAAAAGAAAAGTTAGTGATTTATGTAACAGATATAAGAATGATCTTTTTAATGCCAAAACCTTTTTTTTCAATCTTTTTATTACTTCTATTTTCCTTGATTCAACAGATTTTATCAACCTCATGTTGCCCAACTAGAACTTATTACTTACTTGATCAATGAAACATTTCACCAATGAAACATTTCACCAATGAAAATTTAACTTGGACCAGTGGTCAAGGACTTCTCATGTGCCTAGTAGCCAATGTAAAAGGAATAGACCAAAATAATGAAAGGGAGAAACCTGACTCAAAGCTGATTGAAACCACAAACCAACCAAAGGACAGTTAGTGCTCCATATTTTACAAAAGCGCAAGAAAAGTATACTGGTAAAAAGACAAAGCAGGTTATGGTCAATAAGAAATTTCCTCAGAGCCACATCAATAAAAACTATGCAAGCTTGAGAAATATATCTAATTCTGCATGCTAATTGCAAAACACATATCCCAATATTCCATCAGAAAAAGGGATAAAAGCTGCATCTGAACAAGAGACTGGACATGGACTTAAAAGCTAAACTCGTGCACATGAAATAGCATATTATGAGGTTAACAGGAATCCACTTACTGCAGTATAACATGCTTTCTCATGAGGTGATGGCTTGCCAAAATGTACAGTCCTTGTTACGTCAGTTGTTCCATCTTGATACTTGTAAATCCCAGTAATGTGTCAGTGCCATAAAGATTGAATCAAAAGCCATGCATCAATTCACATACAAATTAAGCGAGAATATATCTTGAAAGGTAGCAGATAAACCTGTGCCCCCGAATCAACTAGATAAATGCTGTCAGGATCCATTTCAGCACAAGTCTTCTCATCTGGAGAGTAATGGATAACAGCTGCATTTGGACCAACTGATGAAATGGTTGGAAAGCTCAGCCCCTTAAAAAACTGAAAAGGCCCATGCCAAAAGGAGATTAGTTTGTATAGAGAAGTCATGAAAAGCTTGCACTAATGTGTGCTTCATCAAAGCCACTAAACAACATAAATCACTTCGGAATGGTTAACTATACAAGTGCCAGGAAAATTGCACCTCTTGCTTAGCACGAAATCCCTCCAAGATATCACTTACAGATACCTCTGTTAATTTTGCACCATCCCTGGAGATTTTAAACAAAAAACCAAGTGTCAAAAACTAATTGTCTGACCAACACAGAATCAACAGCTAAAAACATGCACAATTTGCTGTTAATTAGAACAAATGCCTGGGCACAAGAATCAAATTAGTATAAAGAGTAACACCTATTGTGCTTTTTTTTCTTTCTTGTTCCATTTCACATGCTGCAATATTTCAATCATCTATTAGATGGATGTCAAGTTCCTCGCATGCATGTCAGATGTTACGAAACATTATCAATATCATTATAGTATATATGTATGTATGTATTTATTGTTGATATGCATCGTCAATCTCCTATCACAAGCCACTTACAATAGAAAAAGAGAGAAGGCACTATCTAGTGAGCAGTTTTGACTTTTGAGCAAGGTTGTATGTATCATATGATAGGGTACGATATTTATTGTTGCTATACAGAAAATCAATATCATACAAGTGTATATCATACATGTATGTATCATACAATACAGTATTGTATCGTACAATACACCTTCGGCGTAGTTTAAAAAGGGCCGAATCATAATTTTTTCTTTTTGGGTTTTAAATACCTCTTGAGGGCCGACTCCCTCATTTGTGTAGAGGCCATTAGAGGGGTATTCACGCACCCTAAGAGTCATGAGTGCTATTTGGGGGCCAATCTGTGTGCAAAGGAGAGGACTTCTGTGATTTACTCAAGAGTGAATTTTCACCCAATTTTCACTAAAGGAAGTGAGATAAGGTAAAAAATCATCGTTCTTTGTTTCATTTGTCTATGATTAAAGTTGAAGGAGGGTAAGCTCCTTTCTTTTTTTATGTTTTTAGAAGATATTACTTTACTTTTAGTTTTTTTACCTTTAATATCATTTTTTGTGCCCTTAGAACTCAAAATTTGTCCCTAAGTGTACTATTGAGCATCGTTTTACATCTTTGTAGTGATTAGATTTGTCATAAAAATGGCACGAATCTCGATACACTCTGGAATGGATACCAAGAACCAAAAATATAATGTATTTGAATACATACTCACCATAGAAGTAACAATGGAACACAAGAATTATTAAATGAATAGTTTCATTAAGCATGAAATTCAAACAATACAAAAAGAAATGCAAAATTACAAACAATCTCACTACAAACACTCAATACTCAAAAGCCTAAAACTACCCATCACACTCTTCCAATACAAGGCACACACCCATCCCTATTTATAGGGAAAAAGAAGAGGGAGAGATAGAGGAAAGAGGACACCACTCAGTGTTGTTAAAAATGTGCCTCAAGGCACAAAAAAATGCACCTTGCCTCAAGGAGAGGCCCTTTTTGCCTTGAGGCACATGCAAATAGCGCAAAATCCTTAAGGTGCAAGCCTCATGGGTTATGAGATGGGCACCTCGGGACGAGGCGCGCCTCAAAGTGAGGTGCACACCTCAGTTAACACAGGCCAAATGGGGGTCAAAGCCCCCATTTGACCAAAATTTGGGGCTGAGCCCGACCCTAAATAGGATCGGGCCTCTCTCTCTCTCTCTCTCTCTCTCTCTCTCTCTCTCTCTCTCTCTCTCTCTCTCTCTCTCTCTCTCATGTCAACTGCCTCTCTTTGTCGCCTCACCCTCTTGTCTCTCCCTCTTCTCTCTCGCCTCTCCTCTTTGTCTGCATCTCGCCTCTTGACTCACTCTACTGCTCTCTTACAAGTCGTCTCTAAGAAGAAGAAGAGGAAGAAGAAGAACTCGAGCTTGACTCTCTCTGCCGACAGGTGCTTTTTTTGTATTGATGATTTTTTTGTGATTATATCATTTTTTCTGTATTGATGTTTTTTCAATGTTGTTTGTCTATTGCAATCTAAATCATGCTTTCTTTCTGTATTGATATTTTTTTGTAATTATATCATTTTTCTGTATTGATGATTTTTTTCAATGTTGTTGTCTATTGCAATCTGAATCATGATGTTTTCTATTTGATGATTTTTTTGTAATTATATCATTTTTTCTGTATTGATTTTTTTCAATGTTCTTGTTGCTGTCTATTACAATCTGAATCATGTTTTTCTATATTGATGATTTTTTCTATTTTTTATTGGTTGTTGCTTCATCAATAAAGCATTTCTTTTATTTATTTGTCTATGTAAATATTTTTAAAGGTTTTCTTAAGTTTTTTTTAATTGAGGCTTACGCTTTACACCTCGAGGCGTAAAGCCTTGCTTTAGTTTTTTATGGAGCGCTATGCTACGCCTCAATGCTTTTTACAACATTGGGACTACTAACCGTTGGACTAGCCTCAAACGGCTAGAAGTAGTCAAACCTAGTTTGACTAAGAAATATATATATATATATTATATAATATATTATATATATTATATTATATTAACATATATACATGCATATATATACACACAAAGAATACATCCATCTTAACACCCTCTTCCCCACACCCCACACCCCACACCCCACCCCCTCAAACTTACAGTGACTCACCGTAAGTTTAAAATTACAAAAGAAAAAACCCATTACATAAAATGTCTTCATAAACTTCATCAAGTTCTTCCATTTGGTGCTTCTTTAAAGGGTGCTCAATCGTATGCTCAATTACACACAGGATCTCCAATATCATCAATTCTTGAACAACCTGTAAATAGAGCTAACAAAACATCCAATTATACACATATATCACAAGAAGATTTCAAAAAAATAGTTATATTACGAAGAGAGGATGGCCAAGCACACAAACATACAATATATAGAAAATATTTAATAAGTCAATTTTAGCATTTTTCAAAATCATTTAAAGTAAGAATTAATTTCAAACACGATAGTTATTAATCACTTTAATCATTCATGAAAATCATGTACACATATATCTATCACAAAAGACATATTAATGCATAACAGGCATGGATTTTCAACATCATCAATACCATGAATAAATAACTCACAAAGGCGTATAAATTATGAAAACATTTTTACGCAGCGAAAGATACAAGAAATGATTTCAATCATTCAAGAAAAGACAAATACTCATAAATTAATTAATTGTTACATTTTAGAAGCAATATTAACCATACAACTAAAAAAGTAACTTATGGACCAAGGGAAAACACACAATGAAAATACACATCAACTCACAAGGTAAAAAATAATATATCTTTCATTAACAAATGTTTAGAAAGAATTAACTAAACTTATGCAAAATAGGCAAGACAATCAATCATGAAACATATTTAAAAAAAATCCTTATCATGCAACCAAAGCATATTCAATGCAAAATGCATGAAAATATTTTAATAACCATTTCTCATTCAAGAGAAAATGAGTTTAGAAAGATCATGAAGAGATTTAAAAATCTCATATAACACAATGAATTATATTTGCAAATCTTAACACTAGTTTCACCACCACTAGCAATCACCTCACTAGACCTCTAACAAAAAATCAAGTGTATCAGTGACTAGAGCAAGAGCATAATCATAATGACAACAAAGAGTTAAAATACACAAAACAATGTGAATAACCAACACCACCTCTTGTCTACATATAATGACAGTTAAAACAAGTGTATCAGCAACTAGAACAAGAGTATAATCTCAATGACACTTATGGGCAAAACAAACACACAAAAGTGTGAATAAACATCCCTTGTTTATATATAATAACACTCCAATTAAGTATATCAGCTACTAGAACAAGAGTATAATCTCAATGTCATTTATGGGCTAAACAAACACACAAAAGTATAAATAGACATCTCTTGTCTACATATAATGACACTCAAAATAAGTGTATCAGCTACTAGAACAAGAGTATAATCACCATGCCACTTATAAGAAAAACAAACACACAAAAGTGTAAATAAACATATTCTATCTACATATAATGACACTTTAAAATAAGTGTATCAGCTACTAGAACAAGAGTATTATCTCAATACCACTTACGGGCTAAACACACACACAAAAGTATGAATAAACATCTTTTGTCTACATATAATAACACTTAAATAAGTGTATTAGCAACTAGATCAAGAGTACAATGGGTGCACATAACTCACCACATTAAAGAATAATATCTCTTGTCTACATATAATGACAGTTAGATACGAGGCATAACAGAAGGAAACACAAGAGGTAAAGAAAGCTTGTAATGAACTATGTCACACAAACTCTTCTAACAGGGCACCACACCCGCACCCAGGCAGGTTCGACACTTGGACACAACTTCCTTTATGTTAAGTGAAGTCAACCACACTGAGGTCCATTTTTATCCAAAAGTAGATTCAGTTAACCCTAATCAAGTCTGTTTTTATCTATATTATATATATAAATACATAAATGCACACAAATACACATAGTGTTAACTTAAAAATGTTAAAAATTATATATATATATCCTTTCCACACCCCCCACCCAAGTTTTTTTAAAGTGTCGCACCTGCACCCGCACCCGCACCTATGTGACATAGGTAATGAAAAACAAACTAATGCTATTAAGAAGAATAAGAAGATCAATCTTCTGAAACTCCATGGTTTCAAAATCATAACCATCATAGGAAAAACAAGATATCAAACATCCAATATTGTAACAATGGTCACACAAATAAATGAGTGGTAAAATACACTCATAGAAACCAAAGTCAATCATCAGTCAGTTAGGCACATACCTATATTAACAAGCTGACATAAGGTGCACACACGCAATTCACCCCAACGATCAACTCGGATTTTTAACAACAATGAGTTCAAAGGTCAAACAATCAACAATCAGACCCAAGACAAATGACAATATGTCACTCATAAACTTGAGAATCTAGATTGATAAAATGACTTGAGGTGCACACATAACTCACCTCAATGGCTAACTCAGACCCAATAAAAACAAGGCTAAAAACAAATGGTGCATTATATAAACTTCAGTGATGGATAATCCAAATGTCATAAAAAGGCAATACATATTCACACATATCAATTTCCAAATAGGTGAGTCCATAAAAAAATAACAGATTTGAAAAGAGAAAGTTTCAAATCAAAATCCAATAAAGGAGATGAAATCTTAGAATGAATATAGTGCAATCATATGCACAACAATATGTCACATGGCAATTTTTACAACCCTGAATAAGAAAACAAGAATCATGCGCAATATAAGCAATCTACAAAGAGGAGATGAAGTTTGAGAATTCTTCAAAATAAAATCATAAATCCACCAATCAAGGAACAAGTGCACTAAGGCACATCACATACTAAAGATCCAATAACTCTCAACAAGGAGACAAGAACAATATATATGATCTTATTAAAAAGAAGTTTTTAAGAAGCTAGATTTAAATCATAAGTCTATTATGAGACACTCGAAGACAAACATATAAAGATTCTCACTCACACACCTCAAACAATAGGCAAATATGAACTCACAAAAAAAAAAAGACAAGCACAATAGCTACTTAGGAGCTTAAAAGAACACTAAAATATATAATCTTTATTCAAGATGAAATGCACACAAAATACATAATATGTTCAAAATTATTAAAACATGTATTTAAATACAAACCATAATTATCCCATCAATAGTAATCATGTAGACTGCAATGAAATAAGCAGAAGAAACCAAGAATGCTAAAGCATTCACTATGTCCCACACGGACAAGTGCAACAAGCACAAGAGAGAAAATCCACTAAGGGATATACATAGGGCCTTATAAAAAGGCTACACACATGAAAAATAATATCACTATTATTGAAGAGGAGCTCTCTAGAGCAATACATCATACATGGGGGGTTCCCCCTATTTATAAGAAAAGGAGACCAAAGGGGCTCCCAATAGAGTCGTTGGGAGCCCCCAACGGTCACATATGTGACCGTTGGGGGCCCCAACGACTCCATTGTGGGGCCCCTTTTCGGTATCCAAAAAATACAAAAATAAAAATAAAAAGAAAAATAAAAAATGGTGAAATAAAATAAACAAAATAAGTACCCCTATGGGGTACTTTGTGAAATGACCATAATACCCCTATCGGGTATTATGGTATTATTACATATGTTTTAACACCCCCCCCTCAAACTTTACGGGGGAATGACCGAAAGTTTGCCAAGGAGGAACAAGAAGCGAGGAGCAGGCAGGGCTTCGGTGAAGAAATCGGCAAGTTGATATTCTGAAGTGACATATGGCAGTGTTACTGTCCCACGAAGATATTCATCACGTACATAATGACAGTCCATTTCAATATGTTTCGTCCTCTCATGGAAAGTGTGGTTGCTGACAATGTAGATGGTACTTTTGTTATCGCAACAAAGCTTCGAAGCCCCAGTAATTTCGACTCCCATATCTTGAAGAAGACTTTGAAGCCACACCAGCTCCATTGTAGTAGTTGTCATAGCCCTGTATTCTGCTTCAGTAGAAGACAATGAGACTTTCTGCTGTTTCTTGCACCTCCAAGCAATTAGCGAATCTCCTAGGAACACACAAAAGCCAGTAGTTGAGATTCGATCATTTGGGTTTCCTCCCCAGTCAGCATCAGTATAAGCTAGTAAATCTAAGGAAGAGAGTGAGGATAGGAATAGCCCTTTAGTCAAAGTATTTTTAATATATCGAATGATCCGGAGCACAGCACTCATATGCACAGATGTAGGAGCATGCTGAAATTGGCTTGCAGAGTGCACAGCATGAGCAATATCGGGCCTGGTGATAGTCAGATAGGTGAGGGAGCCTATGAATTGCCTGTAGGGCGTAGGATCATCCAGCAGAACTCCATCCTCCAGTCGTAGTTTAGCATTGATAACCTCGGGAGTTTCCACCTTTTTATCATCTGAAATCCCAGATTTGGAATATATGTCTGCAGCAAGCTTCATCTGTGACAATATATACCCTCGGGGAGAGTATGCAACTTCTATACCAAGAAAGTACCTGAGAAAACCCAGATCAGACATATCAAAATTATGTTTTAACATATTTTTAACTTTAAGAATACTGCTTTCATCATTGTCAGTGATGATCATATCATCAACATAAAGCAGAAGGATGATGATACTATTACCTGCATGTTTAACAAAAAGAGCAGTGTCAGTATAACAGGAGCGAAATCCCAATTGTAACATGATAG
The DNA here is from genome assembly GCF_984573655.1 of Nuphar pumila. NCBI lineage: Eukaryota > Viridiplantae > Streptophyta > Magnoliopsida > Nymphaeales > Nymphaeaceae > Nuphar > Nuphar pumila. Next base: position 137,203,658 of record NC_143253.1, read on the forward strand.
CACTAAATCTATCATACCAAGCCTTAGGGGCTTGTTTAAGACCATATAAGGCTTTTAATAACCGAAGGGTTTGACCTTGGTTAACACTGATTCCCGGCGGAGGGTCCATATATACTTCTTCATTCAACTGACCATTAAGAAAGGCATTTTTAACATCTAATTGGAATATAGGTCATTTCTTAGATGATGCTACCGCAATTAAAGTTCCAACGCTTGTCATGCGAGCCACGGGAGCAAAAGTTTCCTTATAATCGATGCCATATTCTTGTGAGTATCCCTTAGCAACTAATCTAGCTTTATAACGCTCTAGGGAACCATCACTTTTTGTTTTGACTTTGTAGACCCATCGACATCCTATAGCTTTCTTATTTGGAGGAAGGTGAACTATTTCCCAAGTTTTAGCTTTATTTAAAGCATCTAGTTCAACTTTCATTGCTTCAACCCAATGAGGTATACTTTTTGCTTGATTATAATGGGAGGGTTCATAATAAGAATGCAAGGCTATTAGACAAGCTCTATATTTAGGTGAAAGAGTTTCATATGAGACAAACCTATTAGGTGGAATTGATTCTCTAGAAGAACGCCTAAGGGAGGTTTCTTCTAGGGGTTCATTAAGCCGCAAGAATTTTTCTAAAGCACTAATAGGTTGGGCTTCCTCACGCCGAGTGTATACTTGGAGATTGTCACCATTAGTTGGTGATACATCATTATCATGAGAATCATGAGTATTTTCTAAAATTTCCGGATGACTCAAAGAGTCATCATTTGAATCTTCTAAAAGATCATTGATAAACATATAATCAATTTCATTTGATTTTTCCAATATGTCAAATCCATTTTCATCTTCTAAAAAAGTTACATCTTTGGAGACAAATAACTTATTGTTTTTATGATCAAAGCATCTATAGCCTTTTTGATTTTCACCATATCCTAAAAATACACATTCTATTGCTTTCGGTGACAATTTATCTCTTTTATGTAAAAGAACAAAGCATTTACACCCAAAAATCCGAAGACGATTGTAGTCGGGTGTCATATTAAAAAGTTTTTCATAAGGAGAGATATTATTCAATTTTGAAGATGGAATCCTATTGATTAAATAGGTGGAGGTTAACACGGCTTCGGCCCAAAAATTTTTAGGAATATTTTTAGAAATAAGTAAGGATCTAGTGGTTTCCAAAATATGCCTATGTTTTCTTTCCGCTAGACCGTTTTGTTGAGGAGTTCTTGGGCAAGATTTTTGATGACAAATGCCATGTTGTTTTAGATATGATTGAAAATCATTTGATAAGTACTCTCCACCCGAATCGGATCTAAGAATGGATATTTGACTTTGAAATTGATTTTAAATTTTTGCATGGAATTCTTTAAAGAAGTTAAAAACTTCCGATTTAAAGTTAAGAAAATAAATCCATACATATCTAGTATAATCATCAATAAAAGTAACATAATATGAATAACCACCTTTAGATAGAACCAGAGATGGCCCCCAAACATCGAAATGCACCAATTCAAAAGGTCTTGTTGTCACAAAGGATCTAATAGGAAAAGGAGTAGACTTCATTTTGCCAAAAATGCAATCTTTGCAATTGATATCTTTTTCTTTACAAAACTTGTGTCCAAAAGGAAAAAGATACATTTTAGAGTAACTTGGATGTCCAAGCCTTTTATGCCAAGTTTCAATATTTTTGTCTTGGACATAAGTACAAAATGAGGTATTTGGAAGCATTAAATTATCCATAAAATAAAGGTCTCCCTTCCTATGGCCTTGCCCAATCCGCTTCCCGGACCGGAGATCCTGCACAAAGCACCCTTGGGATGAGAAAGATATTTCACATCCATGGTCGGCTATTTGAGAAACGGAAAAGAGGTTAAGATTTAATTTTGGAACTATTCTAACTTTTGGAACAAGGAAATTTTGAACATTTTTAGAATCAAGAGTTCCAACACCATTTATTTTGAGAAAAGTTCCATCGGCCGTAGAGACACAAGACATTTTTGAATTGGTGTGCACATTGGTTAATGCATTTTCATGAGGGGTCATGTGAAAAGAAGCTCCGGAATCTAAAATCCAAGAGTACGTACCGGGAGGTGATGATGAGGCAATGGCGGCACCGGAGGTGGAAGAAGTGACCTTTAAAATTTGTTGAAGAGCCAAGGAGATTTGTCCAAGAGTATCTTTGAGATCCCCGTTCTTGCCGTCATCTTCTTTGGTGGTGGATTCTTCAACGGAAGCCACCTTTGGCTTGAATGCTCCATTTAGCTTTGGGCAAACGGGTTTAATATGTCTCGGCTCATAACAATGGTGACATATAATCATTTTTCTTCCACCACTCCCTTGCTTACCAAAATGAGGTGGTTTGTATGTTTTAACATGATTGCCGGGTTTAGATACGGCAAGAACTTCCTCTATGCTTTTACCCATGCTATGCCTAGTCTCTTCTTGAGTAATCTCGGCAATAGCTTCTTCTAAGGGAGGAAACGTGGATCTATGGAGAAGCGAGGATCTCACTTGTTCAAATTCGGGATGAAGCCCAAATAAAAATTGAAACAATCTATCTTGTTCCATTTGTTTTTGTCTTAGAACCACATCCTCCATAGATACCCATTTAGGCTCTAAAAGAGCCAATTCATCCCACAAAGGATTTAGAGCACTATAGTAATCTTGTATGCTCATGTCTCCTTGTTTTGTGGTTCTTACTTTTTCTTGCAAGAAATAAGCTCTTGCAAGATCCTTTTGGGTAAACATACCCTTCATAAAAAACCAAGCTTCATTTGCCCGGCGGAATTTTGCAATATTTGCACATACCTTAAGTTCGACATTATTCATAAACCATGCTAGGATTTTTGCATGGTTGCTCTCCCAATCTTCCATTTGATGATTATAATCTTCAATGGCCTTGAGACGAGCATCGCCTTCAAGTGCTTTCTCTTGATCTCCTTCCATCTTTGTGAGCTTAAGTTGGGGTTCCGGAACGGTTCCCATTACATAACCCCAAAGCTTCTTGCCTTTGAGATTATTCTCCATTGCGGATGCCCACATCATGTAATTTTTTCCATTGAGTTTGAATGATAGATCGATCTTGACTTCCATTGCTACACAATGAAGATGTGAGAAAGAAAAGAAGTAGAGAGAGACAAGATTTTACCTTTAGTAGATCTTATGGCTCTGATACCATGTAATGAAATAAGCGGAAGAAACCAAGAATGCTAAAGCATTCACTATGTCCCACACGGACAAGTGCAACAAGCACAAGAGAGAAAATCCACTAAGGGATATACAAAGGGCCTTATAAAAAGGCTACACACATGAAAAATAATATCACTATTATTGAAGAGGAGCTCTCTAGAGCAATACATCATACATGGGGGGTTCCCCCTATTTATAAGAAAAGGAGACCAAAGGGGCTCCCAATAGAGTCGTTGGGAGCCCCCAACGGTCACATATGTGACCGTTGGGGGGCCCAACGACTCCATTGTGGGGCCCCTTTTCGGTATCCAAAAAATACAAAAATAAAAATAAAAAGAAAAATAAAAATGGTGAAATAAAAGAAACAAAATAAGTACCCCTATGGGGTACTTTGTGAAATGACCATAATACCCCTATCGGGTATTATGGTATTATTACATATGTTTTAACAGTAGACTACTCATGCCATATACCTAGGAATATAATGCAAGAATTCCTTAAATCAACATTATACACAAGCCATCAACTAGAGAATAATTTTTACTTAATAAGATATTTTTCAAAAAAAATGCAATATAACTAAAACATACATGGAATAATACATTCACATGATGATAGAAGGACCTTATAAACTCATGGAAGATATCCATGTTATCACTAAAGACAATACTATGCAAAAAAATTCTAAGATTCATAATCTTAAGTTCACAAAAAAATCATGCTTGGTCACATAATTAAAATTATTAAGGAAACATCATGATACACTAAAAATCTCACACATAATCTTAAGTTCTCTACTTAGGATTATCATGCACTTGTTGTGTGTGCATTTTATGCTGTCCCAAGGTATTTTAGGTGTTTTGTTGACCCATCTCAAGCACCCTTGATATATTGGCCTTTTACACTCTTTACCGATAAAAGTTGTATAAAACTTTCTCCAATGTTGCACAAGAATATTCAGCTGCAATTATTATAACCATACAGTTAAGTCCTTGTGGAACAATTTTTCTCACAAAGTAGACAACTGCATATTGACAAAATAAAGCAACGTCTACAAAAGACACCAATCCTATAACCTCAAACTTTGAACTTATGGCATTTAACTTTGACAAGCAAAGGGACATTGCTATACCTATCAAATTCGGTATATATTCTCCTCATCTACAAGAACCCATCTTGTTCTTCAAGTTATTACATTTTTTAGAAGAACATATACCAATAAATGTCTGCTTTATGAACGCTGACATAAAATAAGAAACAAATCAAACTCAAGTGAACAAAAAATAAAGAAATTAAAGAACTAATCTCAAAAAATGTCCGATTATATGCATTACAGATGGAAAAGTTATTTGTTAACAATATTAAACAGATAAAAAACCTCACTAGATAACAAATTTCATGAAGACTAGATTATAACAAAAAAGCTGAAAGTAAGCAGATCGATGTGAGGCAAAAAGCTAGCTTACGAATGCTTTCTTTTATTTCCTTCTTTTGACTCTGAAAAGTAACCAGAAGCCCCATAGATCTCTTGCATCTGCATACTAAGCAATATCACTTAAATATAAAGGCACTTAAAAGTGGTGAAATAAGAAAGCCTTTCAACAATAGAATCAAGTACCATATTTAAAGAGAAGAAAATAAGGACACTTAAAAATCTTTCTATAGGAAACATATTCAAATGTTTTTAAATCTTATCTAGTAGGGGCTGAAACAAGGAGATTTTCTAACAGAGAAGGAAGCAGCAAGGGGCTCAAAAGTTGTCAAGGAATCCAAGTTATCACCCATTCCCCCCAATGACACCACATACACCCATGCACACATGCACATGCATATGGAATAAATCTCTGTTCCTATCACCCCTTCCCCCCCAATCACACTACACACACCCATGCACACATGCACGTGCACAAGGCTTCTGAATATGCCATGTTGCTTTGTTGATATCATACTTGGGTTCAATGCCAGATGCTCCTTTTTGCCATTTGAAGCTGAACATACCCTGTTTAGTGCTCATGTTCTCAGCACAAGGCAGCCTTGTAGTTTGGACTGCTTGTATCGGATTTGGGGGCTTTAATAGATGTTAATGAATGAATTTTCTTAAATCCAGCAAAATGATTTTCATGGTAATGACCACAACAGTAGGTGTAACTAGTTGATGTCTGCTAGAAGTGGTAGATATTATCATAACAGAATGAAAATTTAAAATAATCGTTGCCAACTGTGAAGGTTAATAACTGGCTCTCACAACACAAATCAAGTAATTATTTAAAAGACATACAAGTATAGGACTGCAACAACTACTGCAAGAAACTCTGGTGATATGGTAACATGTATAGATTACTAAGACACTATAAATCAGAACAAGACTGACTTAATAAAGATATCAAGGAGAGGTAGACAGTTAATCTAGCAAATTCAGATGGTGAGATCATACCTTATCATCAAGCCACACCAGATATTGAACAACTGCTGCACCATCCCGAATATGTGCATTTCTCAATCCATCCAACTCAACAGGATTCTAACAGCACAAAAATTTTAGTGTCAATTTGTACCAAGGAAGCTTATGACATGATTAGCACTTCACTGAAATAGCTTTTCTTCAAAGAAAGAATGTGTCCAAGTTAAAGAAAGATCTGATAGAAAGCATCAGTTACCTTGATAGCCTTTGGAAGAGCCAAAGGGGACTGCTGCAGAAGAACTTGATCGTATGGAAGGTTAGAATACAAGGCAAAACAGCATGAAGCAGGGTCCATCCATATAAGATTATGCTTATTTTCTTCATACTTTTGAAGGTCAGCGCTAGAATCCTTGACATCAGATGTGCACATAAGTTGACCAGATGCAAGCAATAGTAGGTCTGGTACCACAGCACCATAATCCCTAACCTCAATCCCAGTTTCACTGAAATACTTGTGTACCTATAGCAAGAAGGGAAACCCAAAAAAAGGCCAAAGCTGTATTAACATGTCAATCAACCAAAACCAAAGAGCAAGCTTAACTGCTTAAGTTCACCAAGGAGAGAAAATGAATAAAAAACACAAGATCATTGTCATAGCAATGATGACACTTGAGGATGACTTACACAAAACCCAGTTTGCAGTACATAAATATGTACACTTTTCTGAATGATACAGAATAAGAGAAACCTAATTATGCATCATAAGTGCTTGTGTGCATGGGATATCAAACGGTTAGGGGCAGTTCCTTTGCTTTACAATAAAATAAGTGTGGTCATTTAGTTTCATTTTGTTTGGGTTAGGGGCATGTAGGTGTTGTGAGGAATGTGATGCACATGTGTGCATGTGATAGAGTGAGAGAGAGAGAGATCATCCATTTACTTTTATCCTAATACTTTTAAGGGACGGATAGTTGGGTTCTCTTACTCATACAATTTTTTCTCATGTTTTATTTTTATCTTTTACTGTAGTTAAGAACTCTCTTGAAAAACAAGACCATAAAAAAAGTTCCATAAACAAGTTTGACTTGACCAAATACACCTAAAATTTAAGAAACAAATCACCGTCCTTTACTTTTACCCCTCCAGCCACTATAGCGGCATTTTTTATAATGAAGCAGAATAGCTGATCACCAGAAGATATCACCGAAGTGTTTCACACACTCAAGGAACAAACAAGCACATTAAAATGAAGAAGAACAATTACATTAATGCCAATTAGCTACTTGTTACTTTTCTACCGTACCACTCGTCTTCGATTATTTGTTGAATGAAACAATAGGAACATGCATATTTGGTATTAAGGTACATTTTTTTGTTAAGTAATACTTTGTAGAAATATTAATTTAATTGGTAACTTTATTCCCCCAATTGTATATTCTAACAATTGTATATTCTAACAATTGTATATCAATCTCTCCTCATTCTGGTGATTTACTTTTCATATTAGATCTTCAAAGTGCAATTTGAAATAAAGTCATGATAAAGAAGAAAACAAATGCAAGCTCCAAGTCAGGCAATTCTGCTATTTCTCAAGAGAAAGATTGAGATTTTGAACACCAGAAGCTGAATTTTCGAGAACATGCTCTGTGAGACTTTCAAGTTTACACTAATAATGTACAGCCATATTGCACGTATATGTATTTCAGAAGGCAAACCTCAACAGTAACTTTCCTCTTGTCCACGTAAAAGAAAGCTGAGCTCCAAGTCACTATAGCAAATGCATGCACAACAGGATTATAAGATACATCGTTCCCCCGAATATTGTACAACCAAGCAACCTGAATGAATAAGATGGAGGGGAAAAAAGATGAACAAGGATGTGAATGAAGTGAAGGGCTTAAAATGGCCCAGTTGAGGACACATTCCCTGATACAAGTAAAGGTAAACACAATACCTCATCAAGAGTTGTAATAACAATACCACAAGCTTTTTCTTCTGCAAGCTTCCCTCTTAGATCATTTAATTTTTCTTCAACACTGCGGCCAGCAAATTTCAGTGGCTGTATAAATACAGGGTTGATTTCTGGCAAAGGCCTGCTTTTCCAAACTTCATCTACCAAGTTGGTTGATAACTGAATTAGTTTCTGTCCATTCCTTAGTAAAGAAGTCTCCCATTTCTGTGCAGTTTCTACGGATATGCACCAAGGGTCAATGCCAACAGCGCTTCCTTTCTCCAAATTCTGGATCAAAATAATGCCACCAGATACCGTACATAAGACTACCTAAAATTCATCTAATAACAGGAGCAAGAGAAAAAACATGAATACATGTTTTCATCACTTATCATTGGGCTTTGTGTTGACAGAAGATATTTAGGAAAGATGGTGATGATGAAGGCCCTTTTTAAATCATAAGGGAAAAACTTTGTTAAATTGGAGTGATCATAACAAGGTTTCACCCCAAAGCACATAGGCAAGCAAATAATGCAAATTAGATCCATGCCATTTTGTTTTATTAATGCTAGAAAAAGTAGGCAGACCAAATGGACTTTCGCATTTGAGTCATTTCTTGATACTAAGTCAAACTTTTTTATATTTGAGAGCATAGTTACTGGAAGCACTACTATAAGGTGGAAATTGTGATTCCCAGGAAGCGGGAACCAGAAACGGCGTGGAATCGCGCTTCCTATGAATGGGAATCATGATTCCCCAACAAAGGAATCCCAATTCCCACCATGAGAATCTCTATTCCCATGGCTGAGTTTTTATTTTCATTGGAATTATAATTCCTTCAATTCCTCATATATAGGAATTCTATTCCTTCACTATTTGTAGTGTGGTTTTGTCTAGTGCAGCCACATGCTCCTCTTTTTCTCTTGTTCATCTCAAATAAATGCACAGATTTACATATCATATACTATATAGAATATAAAAGCACATGACTTTTGACTTTAGTCTTTTTGTTTTGATTGCAAAAAAAGTTCCTTTTATTTTTTTGAATTACCATATTTAGTTCGATATGTTTTTCTATATGCATGTTGGACTGTTGTTCTCTCTCTTAATTGCAGCTGTTTGTTTTTTGTTTCATAATATAGCTACATCTGTTCAAAACTTCAAATTGCTGAATTTTTTAACAGAGGATAAATAGCTTATCAGCCTAATTTGTATTACCTTTTGCACAGCAACTCAGTAGCTTTTATGTATTTTATATACAACTTTAGTATATTACAATTACTATATTCATACATACAATAATATGAAATCATTAGTAATACATAAGTAGCTATATGTTGTTAGATGTTTGTTTTGTTAACACGCACACATACACACACGGATATATATATAAAATTGTTCACTCTTGTACATTTCTTGTTGTTTAAAGGCATTATATGACAGTTGATTATATTGTTAGGCTTAGTTGAAGTTTCTTAAAATTATAATGTGTGATGAATTACACATCAATTGCTGCACAAATTTTTTATTATATCAATGTTTTGTATCCAAACTCCAAAATAAACTTATGAACTTATAGTTGTTAAAGGTTTTGCATTTTTATTGATTGTATGTGTTATTTAGTTATCCTATTAAATGATCTTAGGTAGTTTTTCTAATAAGATGACATAATTGTCAATTATAGACGTCATTTCTTAATTATTCATTTCGACATACTTCTTTTTTCTTCAAAGAACTTCATTCTTTAAAAGTTGTTTCTTACATCAATCATTTTATCATTATATCTCATATTTTCTTATACCACTTCCTGAACAAATCCCCCTACCGCTTCCCGAATCCTCCAAAAATTTGGATTGACCGCTTCCCGATTCCGATTATTGTACTGCTTCCCGTTTTCAATTCCTGTTCTGGCAACTATGTCTGAGAGTCTGTAGAACATAAGATGTTTAAAAGTTGATTGATATTGAGATGCACAAACCTACATCATGTGTGCATCTACCAATGGAACAAATGGACATCATGTTCAGCCAAAGATAATTTCATTACTTGAAGCAAATGGGAACTTACATTAGCCAGCCAAACCTCCACAGCAGGGTCCTCTTCAATTCGCATAAGCTTCCAACGTTCACTCAGTTGTTGTGAAGCCTGCAAGAAGTACCTCCCATCGGTCCATAGAAAAGCCTCATTCATTGTTACAAGTGCCAAGCCTGGGTAGACTCCAAGATTTAGAGTTAGAAACAAACAAAAAATGAAGGTGGAAAGGAGAAAAAGAAAATAAAGATATTGATAGATTGATTGACAAAAATTCCACTATGCTTAAGTTTTTAAAGACAGGCGGGAGAATCAGAGGATCAAACAATTCATGATGATCCTAAACTGTGGTTCATTCTTCATTTGGTTTAAAGAAGGGAAGAATAAAAGAACCAAGCCAAGGCACCCAATTCATTATAAAAAACCAACCTATTCACAACTAATAATAAAGGAGGCACCTACCTCAAGGTGAGATGCTAGGAAATGCCTTGCCAAGGGCATGCTTGTGCCACACAAGAACACTATGCATGGAGAGTGATACCGTGAAAACAAAGTCTGATCCCCACTCTCCTGGACTTTGTTTGCAGTAAATGGGGCTCCGACAAGAAACAAATGGGAGGCGAAAGGCCTCCCCTCATGGAAATGTTCTCCCGCATTTGGGTCCACCCCTTACTCTATGTGTGTGTGTGTGTGTGTGAGAGAGAGAGAGAGAGAGCATATATGTGTGTATGTGTGTGCATGTGTTCATTAGATTATTAGACATGAAGCAAAAAACAAAGACCAAGTTCTAATAGTACAAAAAAGGCATGCCTTCTTATAATGATGCAATAGAACTGCCTATTGTGAAAAAGAGAATGGAAAATACATCAAACAAGTAAAAACTAAAAACTCACCTGCACTGCCAGTAAAACCACTAATGAACGCACGCCGTTTGTCCCATGCTGCCACATATTCGCTCTGCAAAAATCAGCATAGCATCACATCACAATTTTTCAAATGTGAATCAATCAGGTTCTATTCACGATGAAAAATGTGGATTGACCAGAAATGATTTAGTAACAAAGTTATTAATAGGTGGGCAGTAGTTCAGATGAAGGAAGATGGAAACAGTTTCAAGGCCTAAAACAATTAATCAGCAAACTATATGAATTGACTAAAAGAACAGATTTTTTGCTTAAAGTGTTCATTGAAAAGGAGGTTTGGCCATTGGACACCAGGTTCATTAGTTTGGGTTCGTGGGTTACAAAGGGCCAAAGGGCCTGGTTTTCTGGGGTTAGTTCATTTGGACTAAAAGGATTCAGGTACACTCAGAATGTGAGATCATGGTCAGAGTTTGCTGCCCAAAGTAGACACCTGGTAACTGTGTGAAAAACCTGAATCAAGAGAATCATCTTTTCAAATGGTCATTCACCTTCAGATGGTCAGACCATAATATTGCAACTTACTCGGAAATCAGAACTCATTGGATGTGTTGGGTTCACATAATTTTCCATCATAAAACTCATGAATAGTTACATGATCCGCAAATACAGCCTAAAAGAGAAGACATGGAGGGTCCATCTTGATATACATATCAGCCCATAAAATTCAAGTGGCAATGAATTCCTTAATGGTTAAGTTTGCTGCTAATTTTTAGAATTCCTAGGGTATACCATCATTGTGAGGCCTGTCTGATATACCCTCAAAGTTGCAGAAGATGTGTCACCATCACACACACACAACAAATTTCATCGGAAATCGCTATCCAAGAAAGTAAGGTCCCATATCCCCCAGTTTGTCAACTTTTCTATCATATGGTAGAGAAGGCCATTTAGAGTTTTCCATTCTAGGAAATGGAGTTTTTTTATGTGAAGGATCTTATATAGATGTCAACAACGATAAAGCAATTTGTTTTAAGGTGGTTGTGCCGTTGGAAACATGCAATTAGTTCTCAACAGAGAACACGACCTTAACCCAACAGGGGAAATCCAGCGCATGATTTTACCTAATAGATTTCTACCTAATAGAAAGAAATAGAATGTGTGCCCAAATGTGAGAAGAGATTCAACTAAGTCACGAAAGTCTCCCCAGAGCAAACATCAATGCAGAACAGGAAACTACAGAGACAAGTTAGATGACTAAAAGACAAGGACTAGCATCCTAGAATCCACTTAGCATCGACTACGTTGTGAAGGATGAATTATGGCATCGTTCATTGAGGTGCCACTGATGAGGAGTTTCAGTCTTTTAGTCCAACTCAAGTAGGGAACCACAACCGAAGGCACTAACCAAAACAAGTGTTTGGCATGGATTATAACCCTTGGAAAGCTGTAGATTAGCAGCCAAAAAACAGGAGAAATTTTAGAGTCCAACCAATATGGGAATGCATACATATTTTTTGGCTGAAGAGCGCTAACCGGGTGATATGGACTTAAAGGTGGGAAGCCTAATTGAGACACCGAAAAGGCTAAAATTTTTCCAAGGAATTCTCCACCATTCTAATCAAATATCCAATCACGACATCCATGCAGGGACCTGTTTTTTTTTAATCCTATTGATCTCCGAAGCTAATTCATTAATCGTGGACTGTAACGAACTCATTAGATCATCTGCAACTTAACTCATCATGTAAAAATCCAGATTTTCAGAAGGCATTCACGTGTACCCGTGAGAATCCCGCATGCCAAGGAGGAGTTTAGATGCATCCACTCATACGGAAAAAAAAAAGTGGGATCAATTTTCGATCCTCTGCCATATCCCCAGATAAACTGGTGCATCCAAACACATCATAAAAGGAGAGAAACCGACGCAGAAGATGCACATATATTTTGATTTTTCTTAGAAGTCGCTATTCTCGGTGTGTTCGTTCGGAACAAAAGGAACTACAGAGATCGTAAAACCAGTAAAGAAAACAATCACTCGATAAAGAGCTTTCGAGCCACCAAAAAGGAGGGGAAGAACGAACTAAACGCTCACAAAGAAAGATGGTTAAGGGAACCTGATGAGCGTCTTCAGAAGGGACGATGAGGGCAGCCAGAGTAGGGGAATAGGAGGCCATTAGCGACCTTAGGGCATCGAGAGGGTCTTCCATCTCTCCCATCTCACTTCCTCCGTTTCTTTTCCCGCAGAAGGCCCCGATGTCTCGCGTTGCGTTGCGTTGCGTTGCGTTGCGTTGCTAGTGAAGAGGGACTCTTCAGTCTTGACCGAGGGAGGAGCAATCGCCTCCTTTTCTTTTGGATCCGTCTCTTTATTCGTACGCCTTTTCTTTTCCGCCTTGGATTTGGTCCGTAGTGATGTAAACGGGCCGGATTAGGTTCTGCTTGGGCTATGGAGTTGGGACTAGGGTCGGGCCAGTGTGGTTTTATTTATATTTACACGGAGAAACCAGGATCAGAGACCTAGCCACCGCTTTGGCTGCCGTACTTAGGGTTGCTGTCTTAGCAGCCTACCCCCTTGCCCCAAAAGAGTAGACTTGTTCACGGGTATGGGATTTGGACCACCTGCCTAGCAGTCTAAGTCGCATCCCACTACGCTAAACTCCTTTTGGGCATCCGGTCCGAACTTAATGTGAATTTTACGATGTGAAAACAAAATTGGCATTTTGAATATTCGCTCAGGTTTTGTTGAATTTCCTGACCCAATGGGACCTGAATGAGCCCAGCATTGTTGGCTGCCAAATCAAAGCTTTCATCGACATTAGGTTTATTAGAGCTCTAAATCAGCTGGGCTCGCGGCACAAGAATGAGCCAAACCTGAAGGCTTCAAGCTCAGCTGGTTTGGCTTAAATGAGACCCGATTCATGTGAATATATGCGGAATGCAGTTCTGTTTTCGAAACTTGGCTAATTGCAAGACGGCATCTTTAAGCCTGTTGGGTTTCCAAACCATTAAACATGAAATAGACGTTTGAGTCTGGTTTTAGTATTGACTTGAGTCCTAGTCTGCGGCCAGGTTTGGTTCACCCATATTTATCCCCATCTGATTTGGTTGCCATTGGATCCAAACAGAAATCAACCATCTAAATCCTCGGGTCTCTCATCCGTTGAGATCTCTGGGATCTTCAGGTCCGAGCTACTTTTCATGCCCATAATTATTCGAAAATCCATATCCAAGTCGAATCAGATATAGATACAGATCCGACCCGTTGACGGAACCATACCGGGATCTTCCAACCGGGTGTGGATCCGTATCAGACCCGTTTACAAACTTGCGCACGCTCCGACGGGATGTAGAACTTGGAGGGCAGGGCACGCAATCATAGCGGAGCGGCGCAGGGGGACGGGCTTCCGCACGCAATCAGGGCGGGCGTCTTCTCGAAAAGCGCCGGACGGAACCGGATGCGGTAGGGCTCTGCACCGCACCATGGAGTCGAAACCGCAAGACGAGTCCAGGGTTAAGGCGTCGGCCAAGAAGGAGGGAGGGAGGGATTTTGCGGACCACCTGGAGGCTTACCTCGCCAGAAGGGACGGCGTGGACAAGCTCCTCAAGATCTCCAGGTACGCCGCGAAGCTCGCCATCGCACCCTCCCTCGCCGCCAGCCGCCCCGACCTCAACCGGCGGCTCAAGAGCTTCGAGTCCAGCGTCGGCGTCAGCCGGAAGGCCTTCCGGCTCGGGAAGTTCGTCCAGGACGTCAACGCCCTGAAGCGGTCGCGTTTAGATTCCGGAAAGGGAATTCTCGGCCTCATCGCCTACGGCGGAGAGGGCGTCTACTACTTCATCGAGCAGTTCGTCTGGCTTACCAAGGCGGGCCTGATCGACCGCCACCACGCCGTGAGGTTGCAGAAGATCAGTGCCTGGGCGGAGCTCGTCGGCTACGTTGGCAGCGTCGCGTTGAGAACCCTAGATCTGAGGGTGATCCTTGAGGAGGTTGCGCGGTTGGAATCGACGGTGGAGAGTTTGAGATCGGAGGGCCAGGGGTTCGAGAAAGAGGCGGGAGACCTGAGGAGATTGCGAGCTAAGGCGTTGCTGAGGCAGCTTTCGATCGTTCAGGATCTCGCGGACGCCCTCATGGCGATCGGCGATCTGCAGGACGGAAAGGGCTTCTTGGCGAACCCTATCCTCTTCGCCTCGGCGGGGCTTCTGTCTGCGCTCATCAGCACGCATAAGAATTGGACGTCCTGCTGACTGAGCGGTCGGCTTCGAGGTACCGTGAAATCGGGGGGAAATAAAAGAAAAAAAATAAGGAGGGAATTTTCTTGTTTTACTTTGCATCCTTTCTCGATGCAATTTAAGGGTTCTTGTTCCGATGGTGCAGATTTTTATGCGGTGATTGTGTGACGCGATGCGTACCACAAGTAAACTTGCCAATATTTTGTTGTATATACTTGAAAAGAAGACACAATGCTCCCATCATTCATTTATCTTTCCTATCTGTTGCCGAATGATGAAACTACACGTTCCTCTATCTTGTGTTGCGTGAGATTTGGATTTGCACTAGCTTGTTGGTTGTGGATTGTCATAAAAGTCGTTTCTTGTATCAGTTCTTATTGTAGAGAAGGAGGTGAAAGCCTCAAAAGATCTATGGGAGGAATAGTAATATGACGGGGTGGCGGTCACATGAATCATATTGCCACAAAGGTGTACCTTTGCCTTAAGAGAAATTGTACCTTCTGTTCGCTGCTTTTCAGCTTACTTGAAAACTATACCTCTATTGACAGGCAAGATGGGGTTAGCCCTTGGTCGGATTCGAATCCAAGAGCCGGTTAAGATGGTGCGGCTCTACTGGTGCATCTATCACATTCGACCCCTTGAGAACTCATACATAATATAAACATTTTTGTGAGAAATCTGTGTCCTTTTTAGGTTTTTCGGTCTATTGCTGCACCTATAAGATCACTGTAGCCTGATGATCAACTCCTTCATTGATTTCAAAATTCTTTTCCTTGTTCCACACTAAGATGCTTGCTAGTTCCATCCAGTTTTTTATGGTCTCCAAATCTGTGTTGCTTATTTTGTTTAATAAGCATATTTGTTGTAGACAGATTTTCTGTTTGAATGGGTTTAACGGAGCATGTTTTGTCATGGCCCAAATGTTAATGTTTGCCTTGTGGCTTAGGAAGGCTTGTAGATAGTGCAAGGTCAACAATATAAGAGCTTCCAATGCCAGCATCAACAATACCTTGCCTCTAGTTAAATATCCAAGATCATAAATTTGATACAGAACTAGATGTTGCAACATGATCCGCAACTATCAGGTGGCTTCGCAGTTTGGGTTCCCTTAGATCTGTAGGGCATCATAGCAACAGTGACAGCTGTTGTGAATTTCACCAAGCTAATAGATGTGATTTGGTGGTGGTGGTGTATGCAGGTGCGTTTGACCTCCACCAAATTTTTGTTGTCCATTGGAAATGCCTTTCTGTGCCATATTTCTTGTGAGTATTGCACAGTCATATTACAAATAGAGTAAGCTGATTATCTCAACTTCATATAGTATTTGTCATGGTTATTCAAGGAGATATGGTGCCTAAGACAAGATCTTAATTCTGTTGCTGGCAAGCCTGGCATTCTTCAGCAAGAGAATTTAGTTTGTTCTCTTGGAAGCTATACTGCAATTCTACTTTTTGTTTAGTCATCTAAAATCTAACCCAACCCATGATGCCTCTATTTTTTGTGCGAGTGTTATGGGCTTCTCATCCAATGGTTTTCCAAATTCTGTGGAGTTTGGTCTTTTCTCAAATCAAAAGTATGACAGTTTTCATTTCAAAAGTTTCTGAGCTTGCTTGGTGATTGCATGTGTGACATCTACAGACTTCTGAATGAAAGCACTTTCACAAGGCAACTTAGACAAAATTTGGAAAATTATTCTCTTAGAGTACCATTGTCTTGGAGAAAAATGTGATCAGTTCATTATCCATTCATGACACATGGAGTTATGTTGGAATCATGTGGTTGCACCGTTGCAGAAATTCTTCTGAATATCTATCATGCATTGTAGACATCATGACATTTTTCTGACAGTCTTTTTTAAGCTTACCTTCAAATCTGTTGGCATTGAATTTCTTTGAAATTTTCTTGTTCATAGTTGGTATTCTATGGCATGTTCTGTTCTGCTACAAACTAGTTTGACTGCTCTCTTTTCTCTCATCATTTCTGTCATTGTTGAAATAGCCTCGAGTTAATGAAGCGGGAACTTCTTTGCAAGTTTTTTTGGTTTTTCGGCTAAGTGCTCATAGTTGAAAGAGTGCCTAATAAGCTAAATTCTGAAAGGAAAACAAATCCAGGGATTCTGAAAAATCCTAGAGTATCCCATACTTATTAGTTTGTCCTTAGCCAAGGTTCCTGGCTTGAGAGCTTCTGATTAAATATAAATTTGGTCGGTACATAGAGATCTGTATCATTTAGCCTGTCAGACGGTTTAGCCTATGGAATCTCGCAAATCTATGAATGGCATTTAAATGATAATCCACCATTGTAACTCACTTCATTCTTTCACTTTTAATCCTTTTATATGCTGTTTACTTCAAATCCAACTGGATTCATTTTATTTATGTATGCCTTATGTGGTTCATTGTTTTACTGAACTATAACCAAATTCAATAACTATTTCATGATTATTTTCAAATAGTTTCAGAATCTATGCTCAACTCAGTATAGTATGGAACAATGCCTTCTTTTTGGATATTTGTGTTTTAAATAGAATATCTGCAGTTGCTCAACCATCTTCCAAGTTCTTTTTTCATTTTCAATTGATCAATCTACGTTGCATATTTCTTGTTGTCCGTTGCTAGTAGTTGTCGCCTCACTGAAATGAAACAGAAATTCATACCCGAATGGTTTTTGGTGGGTAGTATATTAATTTCCATATATCCATTTTTCTTAATCAGATTGTGCATGCACATTTGGAATCTATTGGGAGAACAATTTCAATTCTCTTTATGACTTCAACTAAAAGATGCTTTCTCCAAATTTACTTTGTCATGGATTTTTTTTTTTTTTAAGTCTAGCTGGGGTTGCATACACCTGCTGGTTATTATTCAATCGTACCACTGGGGTTTTGAACCTGCAACGTCCAGGGAGACGTGCACTGACAGCTCCTACCAACCACGCACGTTGGTACTTTGTCATGGATTGGTATAATTCTTAAGATGAAATCTTTCGTGTATTGTATGTGTTTCGGACCGCCACGTTTTTCACCTTTTTGCTATGATGTATATACCTCTTTGGCACTCTAGAGTGCCCCACAAAGCCTTACGGCTTAAGAACCCCGTGTATTTGGACCCTCTTTTCCCCTCTTGATGTACTTTGTTTTCAAGTATCTATAAAGAAGCTTTTTTCATCCTTGTCTCTTTGCTTTCTTTGTGTTTGTGCATGTGCGTACTTTTGCTTCCGCTCGTGCGCGTGTGTTATGCATTGCTTGTGTGCTTAAAAGGCCTGCTTTCAATGTTTGCAAATTCTCGAAGCTACGTTGCGGGGGGGCTTCGCTTCTAAGCCCGTGACAGTATGGTTGTCTATGCAAAATTATAATATGTGCTTGTCGGATATATTTCCACAATGCACTTTGTGCAGTTCTCTGATAATTGCTTTGGGAGTTTTTTTTTTTTTTAAGGCAATATGGGGTTAAGCATGCCCCTACCAATTATACAACTATTGCAACCCCTCAAAAATTTGCTATTTTTTTTGTCTTAAATTGATAATCAAGAAAACTTTAGTAAAAAAAAGTGGACCAAATCCCATAACTCAATTTAATACAACAAACATTTTGCATTCATAGACAAAATATCATTTCATTTCTAATTTGAAAAAAGTTCACACAAATTTTTATTTACAACAAAAATCCAAAAGCATAGAGAATTGTCCCATAATCCTTCCAAGTCCCGAGCCTCGCAACATCTGAAAATAATTAAAGTAATAAATTTAGACAACAACGGTCTTGTAGACTTGTTCCTCTACATGCCTAGGTAGTACAAAAGTGTAAGCACGTAAAATAAACAGTGTAAGCACCTAAAATAAAAAACAGACATCGAAAGTAAACTCTCGGCTCGGCCCACTCCTCTAAAGTGGCAGGCAACTCTGCGGATCTCTTTACAAGAGAAAACTTGCAAAGGTGCCGACTCAATACACACACAATGTTTTTCTAAATGCATGAGTGTATCTTATTTATTTGTATTTAATTTTTGTTGTACTTACGTGACACTTACTCATAGTTATTGTTTCGATTTTGTTTACATTAATCGATGGCACAACTCCTCGATGCATGATCTCCATCCTAAAGGGGGTGTATATTTAAACAGACATTTTTGTGTATTTTAAACTCCGAGCTGAAACAAGATTTCAACATAGCCACAAAAAAGGTCAACATAGTTGAACCCAAAGAGAACAAAAGCATAGCAAAATAAACAGAAACAAGCGGCTCACGCAGGAACCTTAAAACTAAAATTGTCCGGGGGGAGCGGAGCAACACCAGCAGGAAAAGTAAGATAGGGAAGATGAATATGCAGAATCGCATAAACGTTCATTAGGATTTTGTGCGCAAGAAGATTAATGTGAACTGAAGATTCTTGAAAAATGGCATCGTTGCGATCCATCCAAACAAACCACCAAGTGATAAACAATCAGGAGCACTAGGACTCCAACCGAGACTTGGTCACTACATAAATCCCCTAATCTATATGGCGGGAGAACGGGTCCTCCTAGACCATAGGATGGATTTTTTCAGCACCATCGTCATTTAGGATCCATATAATTGTCTCCCTGATGGTTTGGTTGCAAGGGAGAGAAAACAAGATAAAGAAAGAAATAGAGACTCAACTAGGTTATAAAGGGAAGAAAAAAAACACAAACTTACGGGTTTTATCTTAAGCTTAAAAATATATTGTTAACAAACAAAAAGAAACGTGAGGGTTGAGCTCAGTATATTTACGCCAGCTGCTCCTGTAAAAAGATGATATTGCCGTTGAAAAAAAATAATTTATCAATACGCCCTTCTCATGTGCAAGATTTATGATTTTGTCCTTATAAAATCCATTATTTACAAACTAACCCTAAGTCCCAAATATAAAAGCATAACTCAGAATTTCATAAACACTAAATTAAAATTTAAAAATTCTTACAAAATTTCATGGTGTTACAACTATACCATTGAGTTTTGAACCTGCAACGTCCCAACACAAGGTGACGTACGTGCACTAGCTGCCTTGGGAGTTCTTTGCAACCGAGTGGATGTTCAAAATGTTAGAATACGGTTTATGAGCTTAAGTTGGGTGCACTAATGTTGCAAATTATAGTTTTCATGATAATGGATTCTGCACATGTATTGGTTTCAACAAAAAAAACAAAGGAAGGATTTCCAATTAGGGATGAAATATGAACAGAAATGGGAGAAACAGAAAGTATGAAACCATGTTAGCTAGGCTAGCGTAATGCATCGAAAACAAAAGACCACTTGTAAACTCTGTAAAAATCAGTATTTTTGGTGCTTATTGATCCACGCTAAGCATCAGTAAAAGTAATGTATAAAAAATAGCAGACAACCTGTGAACCCAGTAAATTCATTTTTGTCTCGTCTCAAGATAGAAACTCCCAAATGATGATTCAGCTAGATGTGATTTTATTCGGTTTAACCTAAATCTGTTAAAGGGCATTTGAATGACACATTGAAAAAACTTTATTTTTTTTACTCTCTAGATATATGAAAGCTTAGTTTTCCAATTCTATTTTTGTAAAGTCTGAAAACTTTTTTTTTTTATATTTACACGAAGAAACCACCCATCAGAGACCTAGCCATGCTGACTTTGCCTGCCGTGCTTACCCTGGCAGTATAAAACTCCGTGGGCTTACACCTTGCACCCAGGGAATCGCCAGCAAACTCTGAAAACTTGGTTTTGCTGTTTGGATGGCAATTAATCTGATTTTGTGCTATTTGCACTAGTTTATAGAATTTACTTTTTGAGGCTGGCCTTTTTTCTTAACCACCAGCTATCCTTCAGTCAGACGGTAAGGTTGCAAGTGGATTGAATGTGGTGCCAGTGGGTTCATTTTCAAATCCGGATCTGACTTGCAATGCATCGTGGAATTTCAGATGAGGATAGGATTTGATGCACTTTGATATTGGAACCGCAGAAAATGAGTCAAGTATGGTATAGATAAAGTCCCCATTTCAACTGGATCCGAACCTATTCATTTATCTTATTTTCATTGAGATTCTACTAATTATCTTTGACATTTTTTGACTAAATATGACAATATAGTATGGATCCAGCTAAAAACCATATTGGAGCTCTGACCTGTTTGCACCCCTACCTAGGAAAGGGGATCATCAGAAAATGGCAATGGTGGCCCTTTGAGAGAGAGAGAGAGCGCACCACTGGCCACAAGATGGCCGCTTTGGTACCTTCAAGCTGGACGTCAATTAGCATCCTGGCCGTTTTTTGGTTTATTGATGGTCAAAAATCAATTCTAAACAAATTGTAGCTGTTTCCCAGCCATTTGCTGGTTGGAAATTAACAATGTCATCCAAGTTGAATTACCATCCTAAACAACTTTATCAAGGAGTTGACTGGAAAATGATCACAAACATTTTTTTGAGAAAAAAATGTCACCAATTTCTATCCATTTTGATGTAAATGCAATAACAGATTTACAGAAAATTCTACTCAATTACGAGATCGATTATCTAAGAAAAACAATAAATATAAAAGAAATGCTAGAAAAAAATAACAAAATAATGAGAAATTAATGAAAATTTATAAATTAATTGATTTCAATATCTTAATAAAATATCCATCTATCTCATCTATGAATAAGTGACATTTTACTTAATTCTAAATTATGCAAATTAACTACATATTTTGATAACCTTCTAAAAAAATAAGACTTATCATAACAATATGGGTCATACATAATGATCCGATATCTAAACACAAATATCTAAAAAAATCCATGCCATCCACAAAATGTCCCACCTCATTTTACGCAAAAACTGATAAGTAATTGAATGGATTTATATTTAGTAACTGTCCCAGAATACAACATGAAATATCTGCACGAGTCCAACTGCTTTACTGTCCCACTTATATCTGTGTAACCAAATCCAACCCGTTTATATTCCTTATTCCAGCGGGATCTGCGGCTTTATGTTTGTGTGGTAGGGTCACTGTGCATCCTCAACTGGTTGATGATTCACGATCCTTGCCTGGAGAATACGTACAATGTCTTTGTCTTTTGGTGTTGGCTCGTGTTTTTTCTCTTACAATGTTCATCAATCACCCTATACAACCGGGACCGAGTTTTCCCTTGCCTAATTAAAAAACCTTCTTATAACAGTTTAAAACTTTTTTCTATTTCTTTGCGTATGTCCACAAACTACAATACTTTTAATACAATGTTATATTCTTTTTATTCTTCTTGAATTATTTTAATCTTAAGCTTAAATATTATTGATCATGCCGACTGCAGCTTCCCTCTTCATTGTTTAGGCCCTGTTTGGAAACTAGTAGCGGGGATGGGAAGTGGCAGCTGCTAAATTCTGGATTTGGCAAGGTGGTAGCTGTCAATTCCATGCTTTATGGCCCGTTTGGAATCTCCGCATTGGGATGGGCATTTATGCATTTGGAATGGGAAGTGAGGTCATTTCTCCTTTGTATTTACACTAAATCATGAATTTGGCAGCCGCCACTTCTTCAAATGCATAAACTTCATAAACACCCATCCCAACAATGCTCTTTCCAAACCGGTTGGAACTTATTGATACATATTGCACTACGCTCATCGTCATCCCGACATTCTAGGGCCCAATGAGCCAATATCTAAAGCTGACCTACCGACAACCTGATCTAGTTCTTGCCACATTCGGTTGATTGTGGTTCGAGTCATGTGCTTATTTTCCTACGCAGGCCCACCCTATACAGGGTTGGGTACTAATGCAGATAGAACCCTGGATTCACGAAGAAACACTATGTTACACTACTACTACTACGCACAAATAAAATTTTACCTAATTATAACTCAAATAAACTACCTACGTTGATAACCTTCTTGAAAGATAATTTATCCCAATATAACAAAATATGAATTTAGATCTAATACATAAATTCAATATCACCCCTACTTCCCCATGGGAATCTCGGGTACAGAATCTCCGGACCATACCAAAGTGCAAAAATGGTCGCTTAATGAATACTAGCAGCTCGTGTGGCCAGTGGGATGCTTGTGAAGGTGTTGGTTTGATGACCCGGATAAAACCCCTCTAGCGCATGTGTAATAACTATAATTTTGAATATGGTTTTTTGGAATTAATTACATAAGATTTGTGTAAGTTCGGATCTGATAGTGATCCAAACATGGGAAATTAGGTCTAAACTCAGAAATAGAGTTGTGCAGTTATCAAAAAATCTATCCAAACTGAATTTGGATTGACAAGGACTATAGAAAGCCCATTTTATCAGAAAGCGAGACATATACAGAGTGGGCTTGGATAGGTATTCAGAAAACTGAAGCTCAAAGGAGCAACTACAAGAAAATTTCTAGAATAAAGGACATTTTGGGAAGTCCCCATAGAAGGGACCTCTCACGGAGTCACCGCGTGACTCTCTCTCTCTCTCTCTCTCTCTCTCTCTCTCTATATATATATATATATATATATATATACTGACCCTCTCTCCTTATACCTCTTCCTCTCTATGTTTTCCCCTTTCATGTCAGCCTTCTCTCGTCAAACCGCCACCACTCTAACCACCACTCCCATTGCCACTCCATCGATCGGCTGCTAGTCGAAACCCCTGTTCATCCGGGTTTCCTCACAGCCGAGGCCACTCCCCACCACCCATCGACCACCTCTGTCAGTCGGGGCTTCCTTCCAGCAAAGGCCACCTGACCGCTGTCAGGGCCACCCTATGTCAGCCACCACTTTGTTGGCCTCCTCTTGCTTGTTGTCGACCACTGCCTACCCTATCTCCCTCCTCTATTGTGCCTCTCTCTTACTCCTTTTGGTTCCACCATGAAGGGAAAGAAAGGAAGCAGAAGAAGAAAAACAATAAATAAAGGAGATAAGAAGAAGAATAAGAAGAAGAGGGAAGAGTCGGCCGCAGCCCCGCTGCTGCCCTCCATATGCAAACACCACTAGAGCGCCATCGGAGCTGCAACCACAACCCCACTGGTTGTGTGTCCCATGTTAATGTCAGGCAAGAGTCGTTGTTGAACCTGCATTGCTTGTATCACTGTCGCACCACTCGCATCACTACTGCGCCACCAACATCATTGTTGTGCCATTCATGCTTGTTGTCGCATACCGCACCACAAATACCCTATTGTCATTGTTGTGTGCCCCACACGTGGTCGATATTGCACCAGAATGTGTGTTAAGTTTGAAAAGTATATGAACAAAGAACACGACTCTAGAGATACAATTCCTTGTATCCTGCATCTTAGGATAATTGGGTACGGAAATAGGGCAAGTTTTGTCCTAACTTCTGTCGAGATATATTTACTCTAAAAAAAGCTTTTTTGGGTTCATAAATATTTAACAATTGTTTATACACTAACGAGAGTTGGAATTGGCGAACGAGAGATTAAAATTATAGAACCAAGTGATCTGAAATATTTAAAGTGTTTTGTTTTGCAAGATGAATATTAAATATTTAAAAGATAAAATTTGATATATAAAATTGTATTTTATAAGTTAGACTATTAAAAGTGTATGTTTGATGTGTGTGTGTGAGGACGACATATGTATGGGTATATAATTGTGCACCTATGCAAGTAAGGCATACACATAGACATATGTGATGTGATATATACATATGCGATTACAGCATACATACGAAAAATATGTTGTTATTTGTGTACGTGTGTCAGAACAACATACGAATGAATATTTATTTGTGTGTGTGTATGCAATAGAGGATATGTTTGATCGTGTGTATTATAATGCATACATATACAATTATGATATATATATATAAGAATTATGTTGCACACATGTACTCAGGGTGTATATTTTCGTTGCACTTATTTTCAGAAGTCGAACCCTTGTTTGGTTTGTTTCCTTTGCTAACTAGTTCCTAATGGGCTAATAAACGCTTGCGCTCAGGCGAACCCCCCTTAGTGCTTAGTTCAGTTGGAGCGTCATCATTGATCATGACTCTTATCATTGAGAAAGTAGATTTAACAATAATATTCATGAGGTACATGTGCTTGGGTAGTTTGTATAATATCGGATGTTGATATGTGATACATGCATATACAACTGATGCATACTCGGGAATATTTCTGTTATTTATGTTCATCGTTATGAAGTAATTGAATTGAAATCAGGTAACCTTGACATGCTAATATGTCATATGCATTAATGATGAATGTTGACCTTGTGATACATATATGCTAGCTTGGCATATACATTACTCGTCTAAGAGTACATTTGGAATGAGAAAGATTGAATAGGTGCATGCATTAAATCTTAATTACATAGGACAGAGTGCACATGTTAGAAGATATCTGATTATGATAGGTTGCATAAAGATGAGTGAATGTATACTTGTAAATGAATTGTATTAGTTTTGTTGTAAATTTAGAGGCATTTATCTAAAATGATCCTTAAGAATATGATTTTTTGCCATTCGTTTATGGTATTTATGAATGTGACAAATGATGAGTCATAAATGTGATATGTGTATCTTTGTATACTTTCAAATGTGAATGTGTTGGGCATTAACCTAAATGAGTTCTCAAATGTGAGGTTTCACTATCCATATTTGATATTCGCATACTTGGCGAATAGTTTGTGATATACACAAGATGTATGATTGGTTAACATGAAATGTACAAGTATTGACCCGAGTGCAACTGTTGATGTGATAATATATGGGCATGTGTATTCTTTGTAAAATGACATTCATCAAGAAAAAAGTTCTCGTAACATAAGAAAATTGAAAGTAAGTCCAAGTTCAAACCTTGTGATACCGTAACCTTGGCTCCTACTATTGAGGTTGAGTGAGTGGGTCATATGTGAACCTACACTATATTGACTCCGAGAAAATGAGTGAATATTTATAGAAGTCGTTTCCGCCAAGTCAGATGTAAACGATTTCTCAATCCTGGTAGTGTAACGCCCCAAAAGTTCAACTTGAAATAAGGAAAACATTTAGTGAAATCCTTTCGAAATTTAGAGTTTGTAAAGTGAAAGCTTTTAGCGATAGTGGATTTTCTTTTAAGAATGAACAAGTTGATTCTTTTGAGCACGTTAGCAAAAAAATTCAACGAAACTATTTGTAGCCAAAATAGGTAGTGAACAAAAAAAGAGAATTTTACTAATAATCATTTTAGCTTATACAAGATTTGGGGTCTTCATCTCCCGAGAACAAAAGTACAAAATCCAAAACAAGCAACCACGAGGCTAGAAAGAAGGGTGAGGCCTTGATCTATGTTGCACTGAGACACCGACTATAAAGAGAACCTACTCGTCACCTGCACTCATAAAATAGGTCAATTTCGCAAAAAACTGGTAGGTGCGTCAAAGAACAGAAAGAACAACAACTAATATAAAGCATGCTCATAACTGTGCAAGCATTAATTTCATAGGCAAAGAGCAAGTACTAGCCACAAGCAGTTATAACAAAATTAACTATAAGTAGTTATAACCAAGCTAATCATACAGTTACCACAAGGCCAACTATGCACGCCATTAACTATCACAAGTAGTAAGGTAAAAACAGGTAACCAAGCCCAAGAACAAATTAACTATCTTAACTCTACCAGAGTGCAAGTCTAACAATGATGTGAGCCAATCATATTTTTGTTCTGATTATTAGTTGGCCATTGTGGGTACGCACAAGGCACAAAATGTAGAAACAATCGAGATCGATTTGAGGGTCTATTATGCCATATATTTTATGTTACCTTGAATGACTGACTGAGTCCGCTCCTAAGGGGACGACTAGTGACCAAGAGAGTAAGTCTCTAAAGGCATACAAGGCCTATGAATGTATCTGACTTCTGTAGAAGTGTCAGGCGACAACCACCTAGGATAATTAAGGTAGCCTCTTTTTCCCTAACTCTGATAACTAGGAAAATCGAGTCATTTATCTGTAATAGCCATGAATGACCTGCCTATCAAAGTTTTTGTACCATCCATCATCTTTCTTGGCGAACCACTTCGAACGAGTACAACAGGGGTCTCTTTAACGGCCGCCCCGTTCTACATGCTTGAGTCCATTAGACCTACTTGAGCAACTTGCCTGTAAAGGCGCTTAATTACCATTTTTGAGAATTCCAACAATTATGCCCTATTGCACATCATGAGGCTTAACAACCTCTCATGCTACATATCATAGTATCACACAATATCACTGTCAAATGACGTGATTACGATGGTAGACAAGGGATACTCAAAAGCACCCAAAACAAGTCCAATAATGTAAGCATTCTCGAGAGAAAACAGAGTGCCTGTAGGGCATATTTTCTCGAGACCAAGACCTTGGTACCCAATTTTGCATCGCCCCAAAAGGAACAAAATTTGGTACGCGTGCACTCGCATCTTGCGAGGTTTAACCTGTAAGCAATCATAAGAGGCAGAATCCTTGCTTCCTGTGTGGCCAAAGCTCAAAAGTGGTCAACACAAAGATAGAAATAACAATATACAACAGAAGCAAGAAGTACAACGGTAATCAAAAGCATGAGCATAAATGCGAGCAACTAAAACAACAATAAAGCCTAGGCGCATAAAGCGTGGGGCAACAATAAAAAGTATTGAAATTAAAAGTAAAAAGTAATCAACCAAGGTGCATAAAATGTGGGGCAACAAAAAAAAATACTGAAATTAATAGCGGAAAGCAAATAGCCATGACGCATAAAGTGTGGGGCAACATAAAGGAAAATGCAGAAAAACAAATAGCTATGGCGCATAAAGCGTGGGGCAACAGAAAGAAAAGTGCAGAAAAGCAAATAGCCATGGCGCATAAAGCGTGGGGCAACAAAATGAAAAGTGTAGAAAAACAAATAGCCATGGCACATAAAACGTGGGGCAACAAAAAGGAAAGTGCAGAAAAGTAAATAGCCATGACGCATAAAGCGCAGAGCAACGAAAAGAAAAGTGTAGAAAAGATAAAGGACATAAATTAAAAGCCTGGGCACATAAAGCTCAGCAGCAACAAAAAGGTAAACGACAGAAAGAGTAAAAACATAAATTAAAAGCTTGGGCACATAAAGTGCGGCTACAACAGAAAGGTAAAGGACATAAATTACACCGTTATACAATGAAGGTTTCTTTAACCGCTGCCCCGTTCTATATGCTTGGGTCTATTAGACCTACTCGAGCATCTTGCTTGTGAATTCGCTTAGTTACCATTTTTGGGAATTCCAACAATTGTGCCCTATTGCACATCATGAGGTTTAATAACCTCTCATGCTACACATCATAGTATCACGCATCACTGTCAAAAAATGGGATTACAATGGTAGGCAAGGGATATTCAAAAGCACCCAAAACAAGTCCAATCATGTAAGTATTCTTGAGATAAAACAGAGTTTCTGTAGGGCATATTTTCTCGAGACCAAGGCATTGGTACCCAATTTTGTATCGCCCAAAAGGAGCGAACCTTGGTATGCATGCACTCGCATCTTGTAAGGTTTATCCTGTAAGCAATCATAAGAGGCAAAATCCTTGCTTCCTCTATGGCCAAAGCTCAAAAGTAGCCAACACAAAAATAGAAATAATAATATATAACATAAGCAAGAAGAAAAGTAGTAATCAAAAGCATGAGCATAAATGCAAGCAACTAAAACAACAACAAAGCCTAGGCGAATAAAGCACATGGCAACAACAAAGAAGTGCTAAAATTAAAAGCAGAAAGTAACCAGCCAAGGCCCATAAAGCGCGAGACAACAAAAAGAAAAGTACTAAAATTAATAGCGAAAAACAAATAGCCATGGCGCATAAAGCACAGGGCAACAAAAGAAAAGTGCAGAAAAGAAATAGTCATGGCGCATAAAGTGCGGGGCAACAAAAAGGAAAGTGCAGAAAAGTAAATAGCCACGACACATAAAACGTAGGGCAACAGAAAGAAAAATGCAGAAAAGCAAATAGCCATGGCGCATAAAGCACAAGGCAACGAAAAAGAAAGTGCAGAAAAGATAAAGGACATAAATTAAAAGCCTAGGCACATAAAGCGCGACAACAACAGAAAGGTAAATGACAAAAATTAAAGGAGGACAAGGATCACAAAATTGCATCCTTGAGTTAAAAGACATACATATATATATATGTATACATATATAATTATCTTTTACTTTAATTGTATTTTCTTTATTTTAGTTTTGTTCATTCATAGTTCTTTCATGCAACTTTCTTCTAGCTTGTGTGGTTGCGAATTCCCGTACGCTTGTAAGCGTAGGTATGAACGTGTTCGGGCCACAGGGCATGAGAGGGCTCCGTCATGCAACTTGAAAGCACAAAGATGTTAGTATGTCATGATAAAAAAAGGAGATGAGTCTGATAAATCCTGCAGTGGTACTGGACTTCAATGCGAGTGTAGGCAGGGAGCCCAGCTCCCCGCAGAAAAATAGAAAATGCAGTAAGGCAGGGAGCCCGTAGTTCACTGCCCACTAGAACAACAAAGCCCCCCTCAGGGCTTTGCTGATAGCAAACCACAAAACATAGCGGAGGCAGAGAGCCCTACTCTTTGCCTGCCCAATCGACATAAAGGGCTATGGGCTCAACCGCCCACCAATCCCTGTAGAAAGACGTAGAGGCAGGAGCTCTGCTCTGACCTGCAAGGGAAGCAGAGACAAGGGCTCGGCTCTGTATGTCTGACAAAATAGAAAGCAGGAAAAAAAGGGGAAGAGGGGCCCAACCTCTCTTCCACCCGGGCAAAAAATAGGAAGGGGCTTGGCCCTCCCTTTCCTGCGACAAGGGGAAACAAGGAAGGCTTAGCCCTTACTTCGCAAGAATAGGGCGACATGGAGGGTCCTAGCCCTCTCACTGTGC
Source organism: Nuphar pumila (assembly GCF_984573655.1). Lineage (NCBI taxonomy): Eukaryota > Viridiplantae > Streptophyta > Magnoliopsida > Nymphaeales > Nymphaeaceae > Nuphar > Nuphar pumila. Next base: position 137,233,124 of record NC_143253.1, read on the forward strand.
CCACCAGAAGAAAAAATAGAGACAGTCAGGGGGTGGAACTCGACCCTGTCGGTCAAAAGAAAAAAAAATAGTGGCAGAAGGCGACCCCCCCCGTCGGCCAAAGGAAAAGACATAGGCAGGGGGCTCTGCCTCGCCTTGCCTGACGAAAAGAACCATGATAGCAGGCGGAGCCCCCTGTCGGCTGGAGAAAAACACAGACAGGGGCTTCACCCTCCCTGCCTGACGAGAAGAAATAGTAGCAGGCTGTCAGAGCCCTCTGTCGATTGGAGGAAACAAGGGCAAGGGTCCTACCCCTACCGAAAAGAAACAACAGCAGGGGGCGAAGCCCCCTGCCTGCTGATCGTAAACAATGGCAGGGGCTTTGCCCCTTGCCAAGAAGAAGCAACGGCAAGGGGGTGGAGCCCTCTGTCGGCTAAAAGAAAAGAAAGGTAGGGGCTCCGGCCCCCGCCGACCAGACAAAAAGAGAGGCAGGGGGTAATGTCCCCCCCCACTCCTCCTTCCAACCAGAGACGACGACACATGGCATAAGTGCATGCTCGAGTGACCTGTACACATAAGTGAATGCATTAATAAACATATTTATGATTATATGTTTGAATTTTCTGTGCGTATAAAAGTGTACACGACTTATATATTTAATTATGCATAGAGGTATGTATAAGTTGTTTGTTTTTAGTGCGCATAAAGGATATGCGTACGTTGTGTAATTATTCATTTATATTTTTCTATATTAGCTAAAAATAAGGTAAATGTTACATAGTTAATCGTAACCATTGTGTTGTGATTGTTTGAGAGACTTAGTAAGGGTATCAGGTATCATGCTGAGACATGGCATGTCTCACACTTCATACTTTATTATTTTCAGATTCGCGCATGTAGATGGATAGATGTCGAGGTACACATAGACTTCAAGTTTTTTTGATGGATTGGATTGGACTCTTCTATTGTTTTTACCTTTTTGAATTATAAATGTTGAATTTAATTTATAGATTTTTTTTTTCTGTTTTAATTGAATTGCAATGGTTTGATTATAAATTGTGATGCACCAAAGTTTTAGAGGTAGTTTTGAAAAGTCTTTTGCTGTGTTAAAAAAAAATCTCTTTAAATTTGAAAGATGAGGTGTTACAACATGAGTGTATCTGTAGCTTTGAGAGATAAGCCACGTAAGACAGAGCGATCATGGGACCCCAACTGGGATTTTGCCTACCTCCATCCCCGCATGGGTCTTGATTTTAACCTCTATCCCTGCCTCCATCCCAGTTTCATATCCTCCATTCCTGGTCCAAATGGGGCATGGTGAGGTGGGGCCCTATTTCCCCTCGGTCCACTGTCATCCCTAAAAAAATATCGAGAATGAGGCAAGGCGGGGCAAGGCAGGGATTAGAGATGGGGAGGGGGCGAGGCAGGACAGAGATTGAAAAAGCTTAAGTCCATCCCCACACGGGTTTTGATTTTAACCTCCATCCCCATTTCATGTCCTCCATTCCCGGTCCAAACAGGGCAAAGCAGAGCGGGGCCCCATTTTCCCCAGATCCACTGCCAAATAAAATGAATACTAGCAGCCTATGCCCTGGGCCGGCTTGGCCAATTTATAATCATAGGAAACACTTGGTGTCCTACGTTAATGGTCTCAGCATAATCCACATTCAGGTTTTTTCGAGTTAGGGAGAAGGTGTAGATAACTTGTAGCGTCACAACACATATTTTACAAGCTTCTAATGTATCCCGCCGCACATGAACTCAGACATCATAACCAAAATTGTGACTCCAACGTGAGATTCAAGTTAGAATCTTGATTCGGAACTGGATCCACATTTCAAAAACTAGATCCAGTGTCGGTTCCAGTAGACCACGATCTCTGATACATATTGACCTGTTTATACCCGATCCCTACCTCAAAAGCTAATGGCATTGTAGAAATGTTAGAAAAGAAGGAGGGCTATCTTACAGTTACAGAGATCCCTGGTACATCGTCCTGCTTTGGGTGCATTCACATCACCGCTATTTATAGTGCCCTGCCCACACCATCACAAACCCATGGGAGCTGAGATTGATTCCCAAACGCTCACCGCTATTTTCGCATGTTCTTGTTGGTTTTTTCCTATACAATAAGAATATCAGATAGATCCAGGAAGAGAAGGTTGGTGAGCTCCTGGATTTTAATTATACTTTTATTATTATTGGGTTCATATCCGGGTAAAAAATTCATAATAAGCTTATTAAAATATATAATATAAAATGATAAACAAATTAAGTCACGATGAAAAACGAAGTAATCATACCCATTATCCATGTCTGTCTAAGTTGTTCGCACATTGTCACCAAACAACAGACATTTAGAACACAAAATTTGAGTACTATCCAAATAAACGTTGAACTTGGTACAATTGTTATGGAACGAACGTTTTTTTTTTGTTCATTTCGTCCTAATCCTCCACAAGCCATCAAAACATACCCCAACTGCTCCGGTCTGTTCGTCCCTTTCTCTCCGTGTTCCTTTCTCCGATCTCGATGTCGATTCTTGAGTAATTTGCAAATCCCGATGGACATCGAGATGAAGGATCTGAGTCCCGGCATTCGGCCGTCGGAATCCGGCGAGGAATCTGCCTGCGACCGGCCGGGGAAAGACGAGCGGCCGCTGCTGAATCCCGCCGATAGCTCGGCAGATCTGAAGGAGCTCGAGAAGAAGTACGCGCCCTACGTCCGCCACGACGCCTACGGAACCATGGGAAGGGGCGAACTCCCCGCGCGGGACAAGCTCCTTCTGGCGCTTGCGCTAGTCACGCTCGTGCCTCTCCGGATCGTCCTCGGCGTCGCCATCCTCGTCGTCTACTACGTCATCTGCAGGCTCTTCACGCTCTTCTCCGCCCCAAATCGGGAGGACGAGCAGGAAGACTACGCGCACATGACCGGCTACAGGAGGGCCGTCATCGTGCACAGTGGCAGGTTCCTCTCGAGGGCGTTGCTCTTCGTCATGGGGGTCTACTGGATCGGCGAGACTTCAGTTGGTGCCGATAGTCCCTTGGACGGCGACCTCAGTGACGGTTCTTCGGCTTCAAAGGCGATCAACGAGGTGAGCTTTGATTTCTTGTTCATTGCTCAAAATTATATCATAAATTTGATTTTTTTTTTTTGCTTCTCTCACTGGTGCTTGATCTTGATCCTTGACGTTAGGAATCTTCGTAGTTTTAAACATCAGATTTCGTATACTTAAGATCTCTTGCTCTCACTACTCTGAGGGTAGTTTCGTTTATTCGTTCGTTTAAATCCCGACTGTGCAGACTGAGTGTAAAGATTGTTCTGGACGGCGGGGCGTGATTATATCTAACCATGTATCCTATCTCGATATTCTGTACCACATGTCGTCTTCCTTCCCAAGCTTTGTTGCAAAGGTAGGTCTCTCTGATCCAGTGGATATTGGGCATCGCTACTCTACTCTTTGCTTTTAGTTTCAAAGTTTATCATCTATGTGGTTTTGCTTTGTGCCTGTTCTGAACTGGTTGCTAAATGTCTTGCGGGTTATGCTGCCAAAAGAGATCCGTGGCCAGACTTCCCCTAGTTGGTCTTATAAGGTTAGTTCAGTTCATATCATCACTGTATCTGCTTTTTTCTTTAATTAGTTTATTCAGTCTTCCTCTTCTAGTCCATCTTCCTGAACATTGTTAATCACACGAGACTTTATGCACATTTTACATTGAAAGCTTGAGATGGCGTCCTTGTTGAAGTTTTAGTGTACAAGCTGAATTCCTGATATGGATTCTATTGCTGAACGTAACGGGCGTTTGGGTGCACCCAATTATCATGATAAATTTTGATAAGCTGGAATATTGCAATATTAAGCACCATGCAGTACCCCAACCCAGTCATTTTCTCTGGATAAGCGACTATATCCATACACCTGTTAGTATTGGCTGCTGCATTGTTAATAGAAACTGCTTACAGTGTTAAATCTATTGTAAAACATGCATCGCCAATTTATCACCATCAATTTTTGTGACTGTTATCACCAATTTTTGTCTGTTAGCACTCCTGATGTAACTGTTAGAGTGCCCTTTGATGATCATGGGGGAAACATTGTTATATTTTATAACAGGATTCAGATGTGCCACAATTTTGTGAATATATAATTTCTGCATATGCATCTCTTTTGTCCAGTATTTCTAAATTTCAGTTAGATATTTGAAAAATATTACATTTTCCGGAGGATCTCTGTGGAATTGGCTCTGTTAAAATGACTAGATCCTTCACTTCATGTATTTTGAAAATTTCCTTTTATTTCTGTATAAATTTGTTTTTCCTGTTTATCATTGTGTAGAACTTTTCAATGTTTGCATATGTTGCATCCTCAGGGATGCTGAAGAAAAAGAAATGTATCTGCAAAATGCAAGTCAGCCACATAAAGTCCTCTTTTATTGACCATCTGATATTTATTTGTTTTTTAGCGAGCTTCATTTTCATACACTTTTTGATAATTTTGTGTCCTCTGTTTTATACTAGGGATAACAATGGGTTATAGATGCTAGGAATATTTTCTGCATTTAGTTTGATTGTGTCGCAAAGTTTTTTTTTTCTTTTTTTGTCTCTGTTGCATTGTGAATGCATAGTGCTTAGTTAAATGGTTATCTGATAATGAACGGACCTGCTATTTTTTTTTCCACATAGTGCCTCCTGCTTGGACAATTTTATGTACTTTTTATATACTTTCCTATGTTTCCAGTCAAGCATGTTCCTCTTCTGCACCATTTCATAAGTATTCAAAAGAATCTTTCTTGAAAATGCTTTGAAGGATCTTAAATCAGCAGCTTGTACTTGTATTATGCAACATATCTGTGAAATGCTGTGAAAAAGTTCACTCGTTTATGATATGCAGTAAATGCCTCGGTTGTGTATACGTTCAGCGAGAGTCAAAATCATCAGATTTTAAGGGTGTCTCAGGTACTTTGGTCATTGCAGTAGTGTTGCCTTATTTGTCTATGACTGGAAAGTAGTTTGCATATTTCACGTGTCTTCAGATAAATGATCATATGACCCGAGATTTCTGTGCAGTATGTTCTGCATTATATGCTCTGCTCTTATTCCATGGTTTACTTTTTCTCATTTACATTTCATCAGTTTAAACTACTTATCTTTCCCTTGTGTGCCTACAGACAAGGAACATGAACTCTTATCACTGAGTGGAAAGATAGCAAGGAGGAACATGAGGAAAAACTTTCATTCTCTCATTTCTTTTCTATTATATTCAATTATTCCTCTCATATATGTATGCAAGTCTGTTGTCCGATGGAGATAATTCCAAACAAATGTGGAAATAAATGACAAAAATGCTAATCTTTCTGTAAGCAAATCAAGCCTTAACTTGACCACACCCAAATCTCACATGATCAAGAATGCTTTACATCCACGTTAGGTTAACTCTAGCACTCCTGCTCAAATTGGAACACGAATGAAGAGAACACCCTAGAAAAATCTAATATGGTGATGGAGATTGATGCAAGATATTAATGATCAAAGTCATCAACAACTTGACCAATGACAGGGGTAATGATGGAGAACTGGAACGAATAACATAGGTGATAGTAACTGGAAGTTACTTGGTCATAAGAGATTGTAAAGCAATGACATTGGTGGATCTATTGGAGAAACTGCATCATTCAACTGATAATGGCAAAAATGGTTTGTGGAACCTGCTCTAACACCATCTTAAGAAAAATAAACTGAATTCACTAAACAAGTTGAGAAAAGGAAAGTAGAGAAATAAGTATACAAGTTATTTTCCTAAAGGGTTTATGTCCACACGAAAACCTGACATCCTCTCTTTTCTATTTTATTCACATGTTCCTCTCACAAATTTATGTAATTTATGATTGTTCCAATCAAATGCGGGAAAAAAATCTCAACTAATTAGGATAAGATATGGATGAACCAAATAGTAATATTTCTATTATTCAAATTAATATCAAGATAATGTAACCATACTCAAATCTTGTGCAATCAAGAATAGATTACATCTGTACTGAATGCCCTCCAACAATGGCCCTGTCTTCCGTTAGAAGTTCCAGGTTGGCTTAGGATATGATTGTTAGTGGCTTTTATGCCTATATAGTGTAGTAATGAAACGGCTGCATTTATGAGTCTGCTCTGGGTTCATATTGAGACGAGGCTGCCAGAAATATGGAAGCACTGCCATTTTTTATTATGGTTTTGCGTACCCCTTTCTTACAATGGGAACATTTTGGATGCACAGTTGTTAGAGGCATTAGTTACTTTGAACTTGGATCATCTCAGCTGCATTTCTTGAATTTTGGGACCCCTGATACTGAATTCAGGTTCCATATTTTCAGATGTAGGGGCTCATAGAAAAATGGAATTAGACATATCTGAGTATATTATCCCTGTGTTTTCTAGCATGAATCCTAAAATTGTCATTGTATTAAATGTAGTTTTGCTCTGCAATCCTCCTTGCAGTTTTAACTATAGATGTTTAACCTATAGTTATTAACATCATGGGTTGTAGGACATGTTCTGCTGAGGACCAAAAGCCATGTGATACTGCAGTATGGAACACATGAAATAGGTCATGGAACAAATTGTGGGCTATGGGTAGAAAGCCAGTACCTAGGCCTGTTCAAGATTAGAATTTGACTGAATCAGCATGTTCATATTTTCTTTTACCACTTGTCCTGGTATATGCAGTTCACGTCTGAACCAAAAGATGTTGATCTTTTGTTTTCTTTCTTTCCCTTTGTTTTTGGCACCTTGGGGGTTGGTTGCTCGGTTCAGATTTCTCAATGTCAAGCATGTGTGACCATATGGTGCTCATATCAAGAATAAGTGCTTAGGATTGATGTGTTGAACGGTTATGACTTATGAACAGCTGAATCTACCAACTGATCCTTAGCTCTTCATTGCTATGAAGCATATATGATGATCCAGACTATTTCAGACTTAAAGATGGGGTTGGTGAACATGTCATGGTTCCCATGAAAGTTTAAGCTTGTCCCAATCTCATTAGTTCAATAAATGAGCCAAGCTTGAGCTGGGGTTGGTGAACATGTCATGGTTCCCATGAAAGTTTAAGCTTGTCCCAATCTCATTAGTTCAATAAATGAGCCAAGCTTGAGCCTGATTGGTTCGTTAAGAATTGGATAGGCTTCTTTAAGGTTTTAAGCAAAAAAAAATGATGTGCTTTCACGTACAATACATGTAACTCATTTGATCACAATAAATGTTCATGGTGCAGCATTCACTGTGTTCTCTTGCAAATGAGAGGTCATCTCTGCTACCATATAAAAAGAAAAAAAAAGCAGAAAAAGAAATCCCACTAGGCTCAAGCTTAGCTGAGCTCAAGCCTGGTGTTGCTTGTACCTGGCTGAGCTCAGACAGCTGCTGCGAGGGCTTAGCTTAGCATGTGTTCAGCAAACTCGAAGGCAATACTGGCGGAAGTTACTGTCAACTTGATCTCTCCTCAATCTCTGATTATATGCAGTTTCTGGAATTAGATGTCTCTGCTTGCATCTTGACAGAATGAATGCCAGACTCTTTTGTTTGAAAACTAACCTTTTTTCTTATCTGAGGTGTGGTTGCTTTATTAGGAGTGCCATGCACTCTTGTAGTGACAGTTAAATTTGGCAATACTTCCTGGTAGCAGTAATAATATATTATTTACAGTGAAGACATTGTTATTTAAAAAGATGTGAGAACTGCGAAATGTTCTCATCACTTTCGGTTAAATAGAGCCCGTGTCATTGATGCCACGAGTCAGGCACACTATGACACATGCCGCTATTATTTTAATATGTTTAATAGTTTTTTAAATGCTTTTTAATAATAATTCAATAAAAATACATTATATATATTAAAATATCAAAATAAGTTTTTATTGATTAAAAAATAAAAATGTTCTTACCCTATTTTTCAAATTATTTTCCAACTTGCATGCTTAAGTCACATGTCACATTCTACCCGTATCTTTGTGACGTAGAATCTCATTCTCCACAAGTTCTACCAGCTTTTACCTTGATGAATGATAACAGAAGTATCATCTATCTTGATAAAAATAAATGTACATATATATATATATATTTATGTACATATACATACATATATGTATATGTAATATAACTAGGATTAGATTTTTTAGGTTTGTTGCTTTTTGGTTTTGAACTAGTCAACATTTGTTGACTAGTCAACATAGGGAGTCGTTGGGCTCCCAACGACTTTATTTAGAGCTGTTGGGACCCCAACTCATTGTGTATAAACTATGTCACAGGGATTCGGCCAGACAGGTGCCACACCCGCGTCGACGAGACGCAACGCAGGTGCGGGTGCGGCACCTGGTGCGGTCAACCCGACCCTGGGCGTGGTCAACGCACCCAGAGTCGTTTTGGTCCATTTTTTGGATTTTTTTTTAAAAATTTGTTTTTTGCCCTATGAAATGGGTTGCGGAATTTAAAAAAAAATCTTGGAGGGGGGGGGGGGGCGCTGCCTCTCTATAACCCCCCACCAGGGGCGGCCCCCCGCCCGCTGACTGCGCAGCGGGACCCGCGGACCCCCCTTCTATATATATATATATATTATTTTTTATTTTGCCGCAGCCCCGCACCCAAGGTTTTTGAAAGTGCCGCACCCGCACCCGCACCCGCACCCATGTGACATAGTGTATAAATATGGGGCAAAGCCCCTCTTCAATGTATGCTTCTTGCATGGATTCCACTTTATTAAAATAATATTTTTTATACTTGTGAGTGTTCCTTGTGTGCCCATTGAGTGGGTTTTGTGTATTCTTTGTGAGTCCATTTTGGTGTTTTCGTGGATCTTATTGTAGCTCTTTTGTGTATCCACTTTGGTGACTTGGAGGTTCTGATTTTCTTACATGGTATCAAAGCTTGGTGATTAAACTGAAATTGTTTTTGGTATATAAAGAAGCGTGCCACTTCAAATTTGAAAGTGTTGAAGTTTTATTGCAATTCTTATTCAAGTGTGGTATGATCGTGATTATTTAAAAAAAATAGGTTGGTGGTGCTTTCGTGGAAAATGAGTGTTCGTGCTCTTGATCGGTGGCAGAGTGCTTTTGATTTCCACCCTTGCTCTTGTTCTATCATCTATACTTTCTCTCATTCTCTCTAGCCTTTTTTTTATCTTTACTCTTATAAAATGGATGACAATGAAAATGTCACCATAAAACCTATATCAGAGTGATTCAAATTTCAAACTATGTAACATGGGCTTCAATTATGAAACACCTCATACGAGAAAAGGGTTGTGGGGATTAGTGGATGGGGTCGATCCGGAACCCAAAGTAATCTTTACCAAAGCAGAAGGTGAGAAAGAGGTACCTCTTACAGCGGTTGAGAAAAATAAAACAATAATCACTTATAAGAAGAAGTGAAAGGATTGGAGAATGGGACATGTCAAGATTATGTCTTGGCTCATTAATAGTGTCGACATTAAGAAGTGTTCAAGTCTTGCTAAATTCGAACATGCAAACAATGCATGAGATTATCTTAAGAGAATGTATGCTCTTAAGGATATTGCACATGTGTGCAACTTGTAAGATAAGATACAAAATATGGTTTAATGAGACAAAAGCATTAGAGAATACTATAATGGTTTGTATGAATTATGGGAGGAGTTGACTCTTCTTGAACCAAAGTGGCATTGTCCGAAAGACATAGAACTCCACCAAAATCAAATAGACGTGAATCACTTTTACCAATTTATTAATGAGTTGATATTGGAGTTTGAATTTACCAAATCCGCTCTACTTTGTCGAGGAAAAGTTCCTTAAATAGAAGACACTATAGAAGAATTAAGTATGGAGGAGAATAAACTTAAAAAGCGTATATCTAAGAGTGATGATGACTCGGGTCTAGCCGTATCTAGACCAGAAAACTATATTCGTACCTATGTCACATGGGTGTGGGTGCGGCACTTTCAAAAAACCTGCGTGCGGGGGTGTGACAAAAATATAAAAAATTATATATATATATATATATATATATATATATATATAAAGTCAAAAAGTTGGACATAAATGACCCTGAGTGTGTTGACTGCACCCAGGGTCAAGTTGATCGCATCGGGTGCGGGTGCGGCACCTATTTGGAGAATCCTTGTGACATATAGGGCAAAAAAATTTCTTGGCAATTTTTTTTAAGTTCGAAAATTGGACCAAAATGACCCTGGGTGCGTTGACCGCACCCAGGGTCGGGTTGACCACACCCAATGCCGCACCCGCACCCACGTCACATCTTATCGACGGGGGTGCGACACCCTGGTAGCCGAATCCCTGTGATATAGGTTCGTACCTACAAATCACCATACTATGGAAGGCCAAATGATGAGAAGCAAGACAATGAGTATGAAAGAAAGAAAGTTATTTGCTACTATTGTCATGAATCGGGACATGTGAAAACATATTGTCCTAAATTGAAGAAACCATATGAGAAAAAGGTTACCTTTGTTGGACCTCCACAAGAGTCAAGTGATCTATCTATTGGAAACATATCCTTGACACAATTAGTGGAGGCTTTTCAACTTTTACTCAAAGGAGCATCCTCATCCACTGGAGTCGCGGTCTCTTCCTTCGGTTTCTCCGATCTCGGTAAATCTCTTTGGCTTCTTGACTCAGGTGCCTCTTTTTATGTGACAAAAAATGGTGATATGTTATCCGAATGTCATAATTTAAGTGGGTCAAATGTTTTCACTGCTGATGAAACATCTTTTGAGATAAATGGAATATGAAATTTTGAAAACATTTCTCAAAATCCAAAAGGATTTTGTATTAAAAAAATTAGATATATTCCTAAATTAAACTTAAACATTTTATCTGTTTCTCAATTATCTGACCATGAATGCAATGTTTCCTTCTCCTCTCGTGGTTGTCGAGTGTAGGATCGCTAGTCAGGGAAGTTGATTGGGGAAGGCCATAGAGAAGGAAGCTTGTACTGCATGATTTTTTTGGAAATACCGAAGAATACATTTTGTTGCAGTGTTCATAAATTAGATTTGGATCTATAGCATAAGAGACTTGGCCATCTTAGTATATCCAAGATTTAGTTTTTTCCTAAGATGATTTTTTTTGTAATTTTGAAAATTTTATATGTGGAAATTGTATTGGTAAAATGAAGAGATTACCATTTCAAGAAATAACCTTTGTTTCTTCCCTACCACTTGGGGACCAACATCTGGTATATCAAAAGGTGGTTACAAGTCTGAAGTTTTTTCACATTTTCAAATATTTTACAATTTAGTCAAAAACCAATTCAAGAATGATATTTATATCTTTCGCACTAATTCAAGGGGAGAGTTTTTATCAAAAGAATTTAAAGATTACCTAGACCTATACAGTATCATACATAAAAAATCTTGTTCTTATACCCCTCAAAAAAATGATTTAGTTGAAATGAAGCATAGACATATTATAGAAACAACAAGAACTTTGCTTATTATAAACCACATGCCTAAAGTTTTTTGGGCTGAAACCACATTAACTACAGTTTATCTTATTAAAAGAATGCTATCTTCTTCTTGGGCTAAAACCACATTAACTACAGTTTATCTTATTAAAAGAATGCTATTTTCTTTTTTGAAAAACGTATCTTCTATTGAAAAACTTTTTAAACAAGTCCCAAATTACTCTAGATTGAGAGTTTTTGGATGTAAGTGTTTTGTTTTTACTGACAAAAATGATAAATTATCTATTCATGCTATTCCTTGTGTCCTTTAGGATATACAAATAATAAAAAAGGTTACAGATATTTTGATTTTAAAACTAAGAAGCTATACGTTTCAAGGAATGTATCCTTTTTAGAAAAAAAAAGTTTTTTTGAAATTGAGAAAATTAAGGAAATAAATAAGTATTCTTTTCTGTTGGATTTAATTCCAACGATTGGTGTTTGTGATATTGATGAAGATCAGAAAGTTAAAAGTAATATGATGAGTGAAGAACAATCTCATAAGGATTAAGAGTCTATCAAATATTCCAGGCATGGTAATTCTGAACATCCATGTGCTCTTGAAAAATATATCAACGATGAAAAGCAGGTAGAAATACAAACTAGAAGGTCATCTAGAGTATAAAAAAATCCTGAAAAATTTGTGTCCTATGAGTCATTTTCACCTAAGTATCAAGCCTATATTGCATTAATACATTCCTATATAGAACCTTCTATCTTTGCTAAAGCAAAGAAACATCCTGAGTGACTAGAAGCTATGGGAGTAGAAGTAGATGCCTTAGAAAAGGTGACTACTTGGACTGTCCAAATCATTCCCTCAAAAAAGAAATCTATAGGTTGTCGATAGGTATATAAGGTTAAAATCAAGAGTGATGAAACTCTTGAAAGGTACACAGCCAGATTAGTTGCCAAGGGACATTCCCAAGAGTATAGAATAGATTACGAAGAACCTTTGCTCGAGTTGCTAGAATGACCACAGTTAGGACCTCAATAGCCCTTGCCTCTGTAAAAAAATGACCTATATACCAAATGAATGTTAAGAATGCATTTCTCAGTGGTAAATTGATTAAATAAGTCTATGTGGAGTCCTCACCCGGTATAGTTATTCCTAAAAGAAAGACTCTTCGTTTAGATAAGACTCTGTATGACCTTAAACAAGATCCAAAGACTTGGTATGACAGGTTTAATCAAGTTATAGTTGATGTTGGATTTCAATCTTGCTTAACTGTCACAACTTTGTTTGTTAAGATTTTTGATGCAGGTATTCTTCTTCTTCTTCTTTATGTAGACGATATGATAATCACAGGAGGTGATAAATAGGAAGTTGAAAACGTTAAAAGACTTCTCAAATCACATTTTAAATGACTGATTTTGGGTTTTTAAAATATTTTCTTGGTATAAAAGTTGCTTATTCCTCTCGAGGTTATTTACTGACTCAATCTAAATTTGCTTTAGACATTGTTGCCAGGTCAGGTATTTCAGATGATAAGAAGGTTGACACTCCTGAAGTTGTAAATGTGATATTGCGCATGCGGTTCACACAACGAGCTTGTTTCAACATGCTCCCACCATTGTTCTGTAAAATTGTCTTCAATGGGACGATACTCATACAAGCACAAAATCCTCACAAGAGATGCACACAAAGGCACTCAAAGAACACTTGAACTAATATGCACAAAGGCATAAAGCAATACGAACATGCACAAAGGCATGAAATGCCATACTATATTAAGAATAAGAAAAAGCTTGAGCTCACAAGCTTGAAGAATTACAAGGGGGAACACCCCTATTTATATACATCAAAAGCAGCCACACGGGGGGCTCCCAAAGGAGTCGTTGGGAGCCCCCAACGACTCTATTGGGCCCCCCTAGGTGGTGCAAACCAAGGAAAAAAATAAAATAAAAAAGAAGAAAAAGAAAAAGAATAAAAAGTACAAACATATTCCAAATGGAATATGCGTAAAATGAGAAATTATAGAAATACCCTTTTTTGGGTATTTGGAAAATAAATAAATAAATAAATAAATAAATAAATAAATAAATATATATATATATATATACATACATACAACAAGATTTAAGGATTACATTTTAACACCCCCCTCAAACCTACAGTGTGATGACCGCAAGTTTGCCAAGAAGGAAGTGAAATCTTGGTGAACAAAGTGCCTTAGTAAAGAAGTCGGCCAGTTGGTACTCAGACGTTACATACGGGAGATCAATAACCTTCTTCAATTATTCTTCTCTGACATAGTGGCAGTCCATCTCGATATGCTTCGTGCGCTCATGAAAAGTATGATTCTTGGCAATATATATTGCACTTTTATTGTCGCAGCATAACTTTGTTGGCTCTTTAATACAAACACCCATATCTTCTGGAAGACGCCGAATCCATACAATTTCCATGGTTGTGGATGTCATGGCTCTATATTAAGTTTCAGTGGAGGACAAAGAAACTTTATGTCGCTTTTTACACTTCCAAGAGATCAATGATTCTCCTAAAAAGACAAAGAAACCGGTGGTATAGTAATGATTATTAGGGTCACCTCCCCAATCAGAGTTAGTATAGGCAATTAAATTTAATTCTGAAGATGATGACAAAAATACTCACTTATTTGCAGTTTCCTTTAAGTATTTGATGATGTGAAGAACTACACTCATGTGAACCGATGTAGGAGCATGTTGGAACTGACTGGCAATGTGAGTTGCATGTGATATATCGGGCCTGGTGATGCTAAGATACATTAGTGAGTCTACCAGTTGCTTGTAAGGAGTAGTATCGGTCAGAGGAATCCCGTCATCAATCTTCATTTTTGAGCCCACTATTTCAGGAGTTTCACAAATTTTGTCATATGAGATTCCTAATCTGTCAATAATCTCACAAACAAGTTTAGTTTGAGATAAGAAATAACCACGTTGAGAGTAAGCAACCTCAATCCCCAAGAAATATGTCAGAAAACCTAAGTCTGACATTTCAAATTTCGAAGTCAATACGGATTTAATGTTTTTGACTCCTTTGACATCATCACCTGTTATTAACATATCATCAACATATAACAATAATATAACAATTCCTGCATCGGATTTTCCGGTAAATAGTGTAATATCTGTATAACATGAATAAAAATATTTTTCTAACATTACATTGTTAAATCTGTCATACCAGGCTTTGAGAACCTGTTTTAATCCATAAAGAGTTTTTCGAAGACGAAAAACTTTATCTTTAAGAATTTTCATACCTGGAGGAGCATCCATATAAACTTCTTCATTAAGGTCACCATTCAAAAAAGCATTTTTGACATCTATTTGAAAAACATTCCATTTTTTAATAGATGCAATAGTGATAAGACATCTGACTGTAACCATCCGTGCTACAGGTGCAAATGTCTCTTCTTACTCAATTCCATATTCTTGACCATCCCTTTCGCGACTAAGCGAGCTTTATACCTCTCAAGAGATCCATCGATCTTAGTCTTAACTTTAAACACTCAACGACAACCTATAGTTTTCTTTCCAAATGAGAGAGTTTGAAATTCCCATGTGTTAGCTTTCCTAAGAGCTTTGAGTTCATTTTTCATAGCTTCTTGCCATTCTATGCATTTTTTGGCTTCCTCAAAATTCCTTGGTTCAAAGTAAGAATGAATGACACTAAGACAAACTTTATACTTAGGTGAACAAGATTCAAAAGAGACAAACCTTGTTGGTGGCTTTCTATTTCTTTTAGATCGTCTGGGATCATGTGAGGGAATAGAATCACTATATTGCTCAATTGCACTCCTAAAAGTACTTCTATCTCTGCGCGAATAGGTTATAGGATCATTTGATGTCCTATCTTCTTGAACACTAGGTGAGTTGAAGTTATTAATGTCTACTTCATTATCACTATCATGGTTTGATGATATTTCATCTCTAGACATATCATCATTACTAGATAATAGGTCAAATAAAAAAGAGTAGTCAACATTTTTGTGGTGAGAATCATTTTTTTCAAAGCCACTCTCATTTTCCAAAAACGTCACATTTCTTGAAGCAGATAACTTATCATTTTTAAAATTGTAACAGCGAAATCCTTTTTGAGTCTCGGAATATCCAAGAAAGACACAGGGAATAGCTTTAGGTGATTGTTTGTCATTCTTATATGTAAGAACAAAGCATTTGCAACAAAAAATTCGTAACCTGTTATAATTAGATTTTCTTTTATGTAGTGTTTCAAAAGGAGAGATTTTACCCAAATTTCTAGATGGTAAACGATTGATATGGTAGACAGACGCAAAAGCCGCTTTGGCCCAATTTTTTTTTGGAATATTTTGAGATATAAGAAGAGTTTGAGTGGTTTCAATGATATGCCTATGTTTTCTTTCAGCCAACCCATTTTGTTGAGGGGTCTTAGGGCATGACCTTTGATTAACAATACCACTATCTTCAAGATACTTGTTGAATTCATTTGAGAGATACTCTCCTTCGGAATTCAGTTCTAAATATCTTTAATTCACTATTAAATTGATTTTTAATCATCACATGATATGATTTAAAGCATGAAAAAACTTCATGCTTATGTTTAAGAAAATATATCTAAGAATACCTAGAAAAATCACATAATAGGCAAACCCTCTTTTTGAAACATCTGTCGGTCCCCAACCATCCGAATGAACAATTTCGAAAGGTTTAGAAGTAAACATAGATCTTTGTTCAAAAGGCATACTTCTCATTTTTTCAAGAATACAGTCATTACAAGAGAATGTATCTTTACAAAGATTTTTAGCAAAATTCAAATAAGATAACTTGGTGATATTAGGATGACCAAGTCTTTTGTGCCAAACATTTATATCTTTATATTGGACAACATTACAAAAAGAATTTTTAGGAACTTGAAGAGAGTCCATATAGTATAAGTCTCCCTCCCTAGAGCCTTCCCCAATCAATTTTCCGGACCGGCGATCCTGTAATAAACATTTATCAGAGGAAAATTTAATATCACATCCATGGTCTGAGAGTTGAGAAACGGAGAAAAGAGTCAAGTTTAATTTTGGTATAAATCTAATTTTGGGGATGAAGAAGCTTTGAGTTTCAAAATTCTCAATACCTTTAATTTTAAGAGAAGTCCCATCTGCAGTAGAAACAAATGATGGAATTTTTTTTTTGAATATCCGGAAAGAGAATACATGTTTGGGAACATGTAAAAAGACGCACCCGAATCCAAAAGCCAAGATGTTTTACCTGGAGGAGAAAAGGTGGATATAGCGGCTCCCGAGATGGCTCCCTTGAGGAGAGGTTGAAGTGCCTCCACAATTTGATTTAGTGAAAGGGATCCACTTGAAGAAGTCTCCTCCTTTTGCGACTGAGAAGTGGTGGCCATGGCTAATAACTTCTTCTACTTGGGACAAATAGGTTTGATATGCCCCGGTTCTTTGAAAAAATGGCAAACAATTTTGCTATAATCTTTTTTTCTACCTTGTCCACCATTTCCGCCTTGATTTTGATTTTTAAAATGATGGGGACGATAAACTCTTAAATTGTTTCCGGGCCTAGACACTGCATTGACCCCATCATTCTCTTCGAAATTGGATGAAACTGTAAGTACTTTTGACCCTTGCTTATATCCATACGAGTTTCTTCCCCACTTAATTCGATGAGAACATCCTCAAGAGAAGGGGGAGTGAAAGAAGATAAGAGAGAAGACCTTATTTGCTCAAACTCGGGCCTTAGCCCATTCAAAAAATTGAAGAATCGAACTTCTTCTAATTGTTTGTGGCGAAGTTCAATCGCCTCTCCACTCCATTTTGGTTCGAGTATAGCAAGCTTGTCCCAAATGGAAGAAAGTTCGGCAAAATATTTCCTAATGGTCATTTTGCCTTCAAGAAGAGTTAGCGCTTTCTTTTGAAGATAATATTTATGGGACAAGTCTCTTGAAGTATACATTTTCTCAAGATACTCTCATGCTTGATAGACCTTTTTGAGTTTGATAATATTCCCGTTGATTTTTGGTCTCAACGGAAGAAAAAATCCAAGACAATATTTTGAAAATTTTCATTTCCCATTCATCATGTTTTGAATATTCTTCAAGGGCTTTGGTTCTTTCCTCCCCTTCAAGGATCTTAATTTCACATTTCTCCATCAAGGTGATTTTGGGTTCCGGTTCCAGAATTGTGCCTTGCACATAACTCCAAAGACCTTTCTCTTTCATGTGAGCCTCCATGTTTTCGGCCCAAACGTGATAGTTGAAGCCATTGAGTTTAAATCCAAGAGAGAAATGAGACTCTTTTTCACCCATTAGAGAGGAAAGAAGGAAGAAAAAATACGTACTGCGCTAAGACTTATAAGTATTGTCGTAGAGCCCTTCTAAAATATTGAAGAAAGAGAAGAAACCACTCTAAACTTCAAGAAGCCAAAAGCACGTTTTTCGAGGCACTCAAAAAACAAATAATCACACGATCTTCAATCTTTAACCAAGCTTTGATACTATGTAAAATTGTCTTCAATGAGACGATACTCATACACGCACAAAATCCTCACAAGAGGTGCACAAAGGCACTCAAATAACACTTGAACTAATATGCACAAAGGCATAAAGCAATACGAACATGCACAAAGGCATGAAATGCCACAATACATTAGAAATAAGAAAAAGCTTGAGCTCACAAGCTTGAAGAATTACAAGGGGGAACACCCCTATTTATGTACATCAAAAGAAGCCACAAGGGGGGCTCCCAAAGGAGTCGTTGGGAGCCCCCAACGATCACATTTGTGACCGTTGGGGACCTCAATGACTCTATTGGCCCCCCTAGGTGGCGCAAACTAAGGAAAAAAAATAAAATAAAAAAGAAGAAAAAGAAAAAGAAAAAGAAAAAGAATGAAAATAAAAAGTACAAACATATTCCAAATGGAATATGCATAAAATGAGAAATTACATAAATACCCTTTTTTTGGGTATTTGGAATATATATATATATATATATATACATATAACAAGATTTAAGGATTACATTTTAACATGCTCACATTAGAGTTGTTTTGCGTATTATTAGATATATCAAAACTTCTATTTTTCGAGGACTTTTCTTATTTGCTTCTTCCTCCTTAGATTTAATTACTTATACTGATGTTGACTGAGCGAGTGATTTAAATAACCGATACTCAACCACTGTTTTTTTTTGTGTTTTTAGGTGAATCGTTGATTTCATGGAGGTATAAGAAGTAGTAGAAAGTTTTTCTTTTCAACTAAAGCAGAATATCGAGCCATGACGAATTATAACTACTATGAAGGTGGTTTGGCTAAGAAAACTGCTGGCTTTTATGGCCGTTCAAAGTAAAGGAGCATCACGACTATGCTGTAACAATAAAAGTTTCATCTACATTGTCAGCAACCGAATCTTTCACGAACAAAACAAACACATTGAGATGAACTGCCACTATGTTCGAGAGGAATTTCTACATGGCACTATTGATCTTCTCTACATTACTTCATAATATCAACCGGTGAATTTCTTCACCAAACCTCTCGTTGCTCCTAGATTTTACTTTCTCTTGGACAAACTTTCAGTTATCTAACCGTAAGTTTGAAGGGAAGTGTAAAAATAAATGTATTTATATATATATTTATATGTAATATAACTAGAGTGTATCTAAGTTTAGATTTTTTTAGTTTGTTGCTTTTTTGTTTTGAACTAGTCAACGTAGGGAGTCGTTGGGACCCCAACGACTCTCTATGAGTCCTCTCCTCATTGTGTATAAATATGGGGCAAAGCCCCTCTTCAATGTATGCTTTTTGCATGGATTCCACTTGAATAAAACAATATTTTTTATACTTGTGAGTGTTCCTTGTGTGTCCATTAAGTGGGTTCTATGTATGAGCCTATTTATAGTTCTTTGTGAGTTCATCTTGGTGTTTTTGTGGATCTTATTGTAGCTCTTTTGTGTATCCACTTTGGTGACTTGGAGGTTCGGATTTTCCTACGTATCCATCCAGGCCTTGTCCATCATGAGATCAACTAGCGGATATTTGGTTTTATATTCACTTACCTTGTTTGTTTCAATTTTGGTATGATTTGCAATCTTTAAATGCCCTCTTGCAGGTGTTGTCACTGAAAGAATCCAGGCAGCGCAACAAAATGAACTTGCTCCAGTGATGATGCTTTTTCCAGGTTCTTGTGAAATCTTGCAAATGAAAACTGGCATATTTCTTCTGTTCTTGTTGGTGTATGTAATGATACACTTATTAATATGAAATGATCATATAAAGTGAACATTTTGATAAGAACTGCTGAATTATGGTGTAATTGTCCAAGTATGGTGAGCATATGCTCTCATAATCTCCCTTGTTTTGTTGAGGAAATTTTGTACTTTAGCACAATGTTTATAGTGGAATTTAATGAAATTTAAACCATATGCATAACATGGAACATTTTTGTGCGTCCTGCTATTGATAAATGCTTATGGAATCTGCATTTAAAGCACGTCTTTAATTTTATATAATAGCTTGAGAAGCTGGAAAACTATATGGTGTGCGGGTATGTAGGGTATGACATGTAAATTTCTAGTATGGGTAGGTGGTATGGCTATTAATGTCTATGTATGTAATTTTTTTTTTCTGTTTATTACTCAGAGAATCTGCATCCGGTTCAGAGACCTGGTGATGCTGGTCTTAGCCTGCCGTACCTACAGTCACCGTCCCAGCAGCGTAAAACTCCGTGGGCACCCGCTCGACCCCCAGGGAGCCTCCTACTTCCCTTGGTGGAAGGGGTTCATTTACCTTGGGAGTTGGGACATGTATTGGATCAGTCAATTTAAATATTTAAATATACCATCAATGTCCCATGGTCAAGAAGATGAGTCTTTGCATCTGTACTAATGAATCATGATAAACCCGTCTAACTGGTTCAATCTACCTGAAAATGCACGAATAGGTGAAATTCTACTCATTAATGCAGTACACATCCACATTATAGATTTATTTTATCCTCTATATATTCATCTTGTCAGTACAGGATTCAGTGAAATGCATTTTCCAACAGAAAGCTTCTTGCACCTTATTAACAACACTCCGTCCTTGTCCATGGTTAGTTTTGTTACGTCATCTAGCACCTCAGAGATTGCTTTATGATCCTCATGTTTTCAAGTCCAGAAACTTCTGTGTCATCATATGGCAGGAGAATGCGTTATAATCCATGATGGCTGAAGATTCACTTACTCTGGAAGAAGAGATGGAATGGAAACTATTTTAGTGTCTTCTAATAACTGCACTTTTGCTTGGGGCCAGGAGCTAACTCGTCTTTATGGTGATAAATATTTGTAGTTGAACCTCCTAACACATAGGTTGACTATTGCAGATAACCACTTCTTATGCAGCCATAGCTATTTCACATTTGGAGAATGGGGATCTTCAAGATGACTCTTTCTAATGAATGACTACCATGCCATGAGGAGCATAAGCATTGTGATCACACTCTGTCACAGGGACACACTATTTTGGTGGTGTGTCCCCCATAACATGAGAAGACACTTACACTGACATGTATGGTCAATATTTCAATATTATTTTATATTTTTAATGTTATAAGTATTATTTCAATAAAAAAGTCATTTTTAATATTAAAATATAAAAAAAACAGTGTTTTGTGATTAAAAAAATTATGTCCTCGTCCTATTTTTCAAAAAAAATCCGAACTTGTGAGTCGAATCCGCATTACGCCTCTTGTCTTTGTGACATAGATCACACTTTGAATACAATTTAACTATATGAGTTTGAAAGTCAAACTTTTTCATTCCATACGTACATCATAATTAATATGAACTTTGTAATTAAAAAAGAAAAATTAAAAGAGGACATGTATTTAAATATGATTTTTCAATCTATAATGGGTTAAAATCAAACAAATAAAAATATTGTTTTTTCCTAAAGCTGTCATTTTTCTTGTGCTAAGATGCAGATACTTCAATGTCCTAGATCCTGTGAAATTCGTAGCAATGAACCAACTATAATTTGAAAGGAACTATTTAAATTATATTGTTCTTTAAGTTCTGTGCAGGATGGAGAAACAGACCTTTTCCTTTATGATATTTGGTGTTCCATGGATGGTAAAAATAGAGGCTTAGATGGTTTTTGTTTTTATATTTTGTTGATTTCATAATTTAATGTCACAAACAGTGGGCCTTATTCTAGGAAACTATATTGTAATTTGAATTAAATTCTTGAAGTTGCTTATGAAGGTCAGATTTATGTTCTTGGAGTCATTGTTTCCTATAATGGTTTGACTTTTTTTTTTTTTACAGAGGGAACAACAACGAATGGTGATTATCTTCTGCCCTTCAAAACAGGTGCTTTCTTGCCAAAGGCTCCAATCCTCCCTGTCATTCTAAGATATCCTTATGAAAGATTTAGTCCAGCGTGGGAAAGCATATCTGGGGTTAGATTTCTTGAGCTGTTTCTTTTCATTTGCATCATCAATTGTAGCATTAGGAAGTTATGATAGATGGAAAATGCTATCTTTTTGAGGAAACCTTTTTATTAAGACTGCTGCTTATGGTTTTCTTGTCCTTTATTTTTAAGCTGCGTAAAAGTACTTTCTCATTGGACCTGCTGTTGGACTAATTAAATGTAATTGAGGGTTTTCGCTAAGAGGCCATTTCCGTGGATAGTGATCAGTAATTCTGTTTTGCAGTTTGACAGACTTCTGGATTGAGAAGGGTCATTTATTTGTTCTGTATCTATTGGGATGAAATTGACTTTATTATTTAGGATTAGAAGTTTTGTGTTTGTGTAAAGCTACAATGGAATGATTATTTTTCATATATGCATGTTTAATGAGTGTCAATAAATTGTTCATGAATGAGAAGTGAAAATGATTGGTAGTGACCCTCTTTCATTTTCAAATTCCTAAACACTATTTAGTATATAATGGGATCATTTAGACAGGTTTTAGAAGTTCTCAACTTTGGTTATATAGAGGGTAGGCTGATTCAACTTTTTCAATTATTGGCCTCTTTTATCGCTTTCCTAATGTTCTGGATACATATGATATGGAATATTATTAACGTCTGCTTGGGTGAGGCAGGGCTACCGTTTGAATTTGTGGGCATTCAGAAAAGTGTGTTTATCGGTATTCGATTTTGCCTTCCTTTCTGGGTTTCTTAAATTAAGTTATTGGCTAAATTCATGGAGCACTTGATCCAAATGCTTTGATTATTAATGATCATATCATTGCATCTAGTAGCATGTATAGGAATGTGCAGCCAGTCTTTTAAATTAGCTGGTGATTTTAGCATCAGTGATGCAAGTTATGCAATCAATTTTAGGTGTACTCAGAAAAAGTTGCACTAAGATTTTCTCTGTTGCAGTTTGGACGACAACCTTATGACGACTATAAATTTTTTTATGATGAATGTGTAACACAACTTGATGTAGCATTCACCTGAAACTAGCCTAGGCATTTCACTTTAAGCAAAATCTTGTTTCCATATTCACGTTTTCTTTACTTCCAGTAGCATTGGTGGAAGCAATTTGTCTTGGCTGGGCACAAACATGAATGCCTGGATCTAGTATCTTCTTACTTTCAGATCTGAGTGGAACTTCCTCTGTTGCAGTTTGGACGACAACCTTATGATTATAAATTTTTTTATGATGAATGTGTAGCACAATATGATGTAGCTGTTAAAAATATATATGTTTTTACTTTTATTTTAGACATTGCCCACCAGGGGTATTTGTCATTTCACACATGTAATAGGGACTGTCCACTAGGGACAGTTTAGTCTTTTTTATTGTTTTTATTTTTGTGTCCTTTTTGTTTGTTGTAAGTCACCATGGTCTTAATGACCATAGAGTCTATGGGCTAACAGGAGCTCCCAACGACTCTTGGGAGATCCCCAAGGCCATAGGTCTTTGTATAAATAAAGGGCTTTCCCCCTTTGTATTAATGCTTTCTCAAGCATTTTCTCATTCAATAATACTTATATTTTTTATGTTGTGGCTCTCTAGTGGCTTGTGTTTGTGCGACTCCTTGTGGACTTGTATTTTGCCCATAAGTGGCATTTTGTATTATTTTAGTGCTCTTGTAGAACCTTGTGGCACTCTTTTATATTCCATCTTGTTTCATTACATGGTATCAGAGCTAGGGACCCTTGAAGCATATTGTTCGTGATTGATCAAGGGACCCAGTGCTTGTGGTGTCTAAGGACGTGTTTGTGATCTCCCACCTATTCTTCTCTTCTCTTTCCTTCTATCACCTTCTCTATGGATCATGATTCAAAGATTGAACTTGCTTTCAAGCTTAATGGGGGCAACTACATGATATGGTCCGCCGCAATGGAGAACCACCTTAAGGAGAAAAAATTGTAGGGATACGTAATGAATACCACTCTTAAACTCCAACTCATGCTCACCAAGCTTGAGGGAGACATCCATAAGCCTTCTGAAGGAGATGAAAGAACAAAATCTATTTATGACTATCAAATGAAAGTTGAAGATTGGGGGAGCAACCATGCCAAATATATCAAGATTTGTGCCAATATTGCCAAGTTTAGAAAGGCAAATAGGGCATGACTATTTATGAAAGACATGTATACTCAAAGGGATCTTGTAAGACAAAATTAGAACTACAAAAAAAGGGGATATGAGTGTTAGGGATTTTTTAGTGCCTTCTCCCTTTTATGAGATGAGTTGGCACTTTTGGAACCTAAGTGGGTGGCTTCCGAAGATGTGGAACTTAGGCAAGAACAAATGGAGAAAGTGCACTGCTTTCAATTTTTGCATAAGTTGTGTTTCAAATACTAACACGATCATCTATTTTACATAGGACTACTCCCTTGCTTATAGAGGAAGTCCTTGCTCAAGTTTGCCGAGAAGAAACTCGTCTTGGCATGATGAGAGGGAGTGATGATGTGTTGGCCATCTCTAGGCCTAGTAATAGTGTCAAGATATATAGGCCTCCTCACTTTGGGAGGCAATACCACAATGAAGGCTCTTATCAATACAACAATGAAGGCTCTAAAAAAATTATTTCACTTTTGTAATGAGCCGAGGCGTATCAAACCATTGTGTCCCAAACTCAAAAACAAAATTGCTTCCGTTGAAGAGTCCATACTGAAGAAAAGGGAGGAAGTTAGCAAGGATGAAGGTGAAAGCTCAATAAGCCTAAATCAACTAACTATGACACTCCAACAACTTTTAACTATAACTTTATTCTCACTTCCAGGTACACATTCTTGGGTTCTTGACTCGGGTGCCTATTTTCATATGACCCATCATGAGAAGGCTTTATCCAACATATTCACTAACTCAAAACTATCTTGTGTGTCTACCGCCGATGGTACTTCTTTAAAAATTCAAAGTATTGGAACTTTATCCCCTAACAATTCGCAAAAATTTTTTGTCCCAAAAGTTAGAGTTCCAATTTTTTTTTTCAGTTTCTCAAATCTTCGATCATGGATGTGAAATATCCTTCTCATCTAAGGATTGTTTCGTGCAGGATCTCCGGTTCGAAAAGCGGATTGGGCACGACCATATGAGAGAAAATCTCTACTTCATGGATTCTTTACTCCTTCCTCCTAAAGCCTTTTGTAACTATGTTCAAGAAAAATATATTATTACTTGGCATAGAAGACTTGGACATTCAAGCTATTCTAAGATGCATGTTTTTTCCTTTTGGGAAAAATTTTGGTAATGAAAAAGATATTGTTTACAAAGAATATATTCTTGGAAAAATGAAATCAATAACACTTTTATCTCCAAGAGACCTTTTGAGTTAGTGCATTCGGATATATGGGGTCCCTCAGTTATATCCAAAGCAGGTTATTCCTATAATGTAACATTTATTAATGATTATACGAGATATGTTTGGATCTACTTCTCAACTTTAAATCAAATGTTATTCCTATTATGTGACATTTATTGATGATTATACAAGATATGTTTGGATCTACTTCTCAACTTTAATTCAAATGTGTTTTCTTACTTTAAAGAGTTTTACAAGATTGTTCAAAATCAATTTCAAAGCAATATTTCTACGCTTAAGTCCGATTCTGGGGGAGAATATCTATCCAATGATTTTTAAAGCTATTTAAAATAAAATGGAATTTGTCATAAAAAATCTTGTCCTTGACCCCCCAACAAAATGGACTAGCGAAAAGAAAACATAAACATATTATGGGAACTGTTAGGACTTTGTTTATTTATAATGATATTCCAAAAAACTTTTGGGCCGAGGCCGTTGTTACCTCCACCTATTTAATAAATAGGATGCCATCATACTCATTACAAAATACCTCCCCTTATGAAAAACTATTTCAAATATCACCATACTTTAAATGATTATGGATTTTTAGTTATAAATGCTATTTTCTTTCACACAAAAGAGATAAACTATCTCCAAAGGCCATTAAATGTATTTTCAATGGATATAGAGAAAATAAAAAGTGTTATAGATGTTTTGATTTTAAAAACAACAAGCTTTATATTTCTAAGGATGTGACCTTCTTAGAAAATGAAAATGGATTTGATAAAAATAATAATTTCTATTTGATTTATTGTAGAGAAAATGATTATTCTAGTAATGATAATAAAATGTTTCCTAGTAATGATAATGATCAAACTAATGATAAGAATGGCGAATCATCATTAAATATTGAAAATGATAGTGATATCGTTGAAGTACCCTCTAAAGAGATTTAAGTTTACACCCTTCGAGATCAAAGTCACCCTCCTAATTTCCTAGAAAAATATTCACATGATTCTCTTTAGAAAAAACTTCTCTTAGGAGATCTAGTTGTGTCTCTATCCCACCTAATAGGTTTGTATCCTACGAATTTCTATCACCCAGAGGAGATCTAGTTGTGTCTCTATCCCACCGATTTCTTCACCAAGCGGGTAAACGGGTTGGCGGGGCGGGTTCGGGTAGACGGGTTGACCCGCCCGCCTAACCTGTTTATTAAACGGGTTAGCCGGGTTGGCATACCCCTAACACGAACCCGACCCGTTTAATAAACGGGTTAGGCGGGTCGACCCGTTTACGACACGAACCCGTTTAAGCCAAACCCGAACCCGGCTAAGAAGCGGGTTGGCGGGTCGTGTCAGATTTTGCCACCCCTACCTATAAGTAGGATGACTAGTGTTAGGATCCTTATAGTTGTAGCCTCTATAAAAAAATGACCCATATATCAACTTGATGTTAAGAATGCATTTTTAAACAGAGAATTAAACGAATAAGTTTACGTGGTTCTTCTGCCGAGATTCGATATTGGAAAAGGTAAAATATTAACACTGAGAAATGCCTTGTATGGGCCTGGTATAATAAGTTTAGTAATGTAATTACTTATTTAGGCTTTCACTCTTGTTATACTGACATTGCTCTCTTTTTTAAAAGTACATGTACAAATGTTGTTAGCCTTCTGCTTTACGTAGATAACATGATCATAACTGAGAATGACATACAAGGAGTTAGGGATGTGAAATCTATATTAAAAGAGAATTTTGATATGTCTGACTTGGGTTTTCTGAGATATTTTTTAGGTATTCAAGTTGCATACTCTCTTAGAGGGAATATTTTGTCTCCGATGAAGCTTGTTGTTGATATATATGCTAGGTCTGAGATATCTGATGAGAAGAAAGTGGCGACTCCAGAGGTGGTCAATGCGAAGTTAAAACTTGAAGACGAGACTCTTCTTTAAGATCCCACATCTTATAGACAACTTATTGGGTCTCTCACTTATCAATCACGAGACCCGATATAGCCCATGCCGTTCACTCTGTCAGCCAGTTCCATCATGCTACAACTACTTTTCACATGAGTGTTGTCTTAAGAATCGTCAGATATATCAAGAACTCTATAAATAAAGGGCTTTTCTTATCCTCGTCTTCGTCTTTAGATTTGCTTGTTTATGCTGATGCAAATTGGGAAGGGAATCCCAATGTAGACTCAACCACTGATTTCTATGTTTTTATAGGAGACTCGTTAATTTCATAGAGATGCAAGAAGCAACAAAAAGTTTTCCTATTTACTGAAGTTGAGTATAGAGCAATAGCCACGACAACCATGGAGCTTGTTTGGTTTAGAAATCTCCTTAAAGATATAGATATTGTCATCTCTAAACCTTTGAAGATGTGCTGAGACAACAAAAGTATAATCTAAGATTCTAAATTGCAAGCAACCACACCTTCTACGAGCGCACCAAACATATAGAGATGGACTGACACTATGTTCGTGAGGAATTCTTGAGAGAAACTGTTGAGTTGCCGTATGTCACTTCCGAAATTTCAACTTGCAAACTTCTTTACCAAAGCTCTTCTTGCACCTCGCTTTTTGTTCCTTCTCAACAAACTTTTGGTGATCATTCCGTAAGTTTGAGGTGGGTATATATATATATATATTAGACATTGCCCACCAGGGGTATTTTTATCATTTTACACATGTAATAGGGACTGTCTACTAGGAACAGTTTAGTCTTTTTTATTGTTTTTATTTTTGTGTCCTTTTTGTTTGTTGTAAGGGCACTATGGTCTTAATGACCATAGAATCATTGGGCTAGCTCCCAACGGCTATAAATATAGCCTTTGGGACTTGGGAGCTCCCAACAACTCTTGGGAGCTCCCCAAGGCCATATGTCTTTGTATAAATAGAGGGCTTTCCCCCTCCTTTCTATTAATGCCTTCTCGAACATTTTCTCATTCAATAATACTTGTATTTTTTATGTTGTGGCCCTCTAGTGGCTTGTGTTTGTGCGATTCCTTGTGGACTTGTATTTTGCCCATAAGTGGCATTTTCTATTTGTGTACTTTTGTGCTCTTGTAGCACTTAGTGACACTCTTTTATATTCCATCTTGTTTCGTTACAGTAGCATTCACCTGAAACTAGCCTAGGCATCACTTTTAAGCAAAATCTTGTTTCTATATTCATGTTTTCTTTAGTAGCATTGGTGGAATCCATTTGTCTTGGCTGGGCACAAACATGAATGCCTGGATCTAGTATCTTCTTACTTTCAGATCTGAGTGAAACTTCCTCACCCTATGCTTGGCCTGTGATCAGTGGCACTTGTGGCATCTTTCATGCATCTGCAAGGCGTTTCAGCCGTTTATACCAGCTTAGTTTGAGTACATATAATACCAACTCAAACCATTGTACTATCTCATTGCATACTAGAAGTTGCATAAAAAGGTTTTATAGCAACACCAGAAAAACTTTCATGATGGAGAATGAATGTAATTCTAATTGCACCAGGCTAGAATGTGGAGGAGTCGGGAAACAGTTTACATTATCGTCGTATGATCTTAGTTAGTTGCTGCTAGATCAACTATGATAGTGGAAACAAGCACTTGGGATATGTGTGACCATATTTAAATGGTTGGAAATATGGACTCTGCTTGGTATTACTGTCATTGTGCCTCCACCCAAGACTCTGAGCAAGTCCATTACGTGTCCAGATCATGACCTTCTAGTACCTTAAAGTAGAAACACCGGCGACGTCAATCGAGATCTGTTTACCACATCAACCATGATGATTAAAAAAAGCTTGAAGGGCTGTACAGTTTGTTTATTGTTAAGTGTTCTATCCTCTGTAATATAAGTGGCTTATTTCGGGTTTAAAAACCCCCTCATCACTGACCGCACATTGGCTGACATCGGGTTGGTAAAACTCTTGAGGTCCCCCTGTCCACCGGGGAGCACCCAGTTTCGACCATGCAGCAAGGGATGCCACCAGTGGGTTCAAACTTGTGCCGTCCTGTTATCTTGGTGGCATTTACAAGTAGTTTACCAGATGAGCGTTTACATGGAGGGATCAATTCGTACTTGATACAATCAACACAGGCTACAATTTTTGTAACGACCCCAACTCATCCCCTTTGAAAATGCGGATTTTTTTTTTCTAAAATAGTGCGGAAAACTTCCCAGAGACCCGGGGTCCTCACAGTTCCAATTCCAACTGGATAGCCACAAACCACAAAAGAACTTGCAATTGACATCCATAACTAACCCTTATCTTTATTCATGAATTAAAAACAGATCTCAAAAATAAAGTGTCTGACTCAAGTAACTACTGAAGACAATAAGCAAATAACAAGAACACTAGACTGAAAAACCAAAATAAAGAGCCACTCTGTCCACAAAGAAGAATGTCAAAACTCGTTGTGACTCTCGCGCCCTCGCAGTAGCTGTCGACTTCACTGATCACCTGTTCCTGCGAAAAACCAATGAAGTAGGGTGTCAGAATCGAAATCCTGAGCACAGCTACTCCTTAATGAAACAAGTGAGGTAAAGAGTGAAGATGAGATATCATGCAACAATTAATGAAAATACGTACAAGACAGTTTATAGCAATTGAGAATTTATTCATGCAACAATCATAATTGCTAAGCATGCAAAGACAGTAAAGCAGTAGCATCTACTAAAGTTTCAGCATGCAACAAGAATTTAACATTCAACACCTACCCTCATGTGCTGAGTAAGGAAACCATCAAAGTATGCATGATCTAATGCATAACAGGAAAAATGCATGTCTTTTATGCAATGCATGAATCATGTTATTATCTTCCAATAAGTCTTTTGTTTCCTTATGCATGCCCTATTAAATGCATACAACTTTAAGTTTCTCTTTTTAATTACCGTTGCTCGCGGATACACTAAACGGGTACAAACCCCGAGGTTAAGTTAGGTTCCCAGGGTAGCTTAGCACACAATTTGTATTTTATTACTGGGTTCCAACTTAGCCCTCGACCGAATCACCTTCGGAACATTAGACCTCCACATCTAATGTCGGGGACACAAGGGACACCCCACGCCCACAAGTGCCACTTCCTTGGTACAAAAAACAACAACTGTGTCAAACACACCACTCCCGGGTAAAGTGACGGACTCTCCTTAAAACCGTGACCAGGAGAAGGAACCTCAATATCGGGTTCAGGGGACCAAAGTTAAGCACACAGAGTTTTGTATCCTCACAGTCTCCCCAAGACCGGATTTCTAAGATCCCCATTCTCCAGATGGGTGATCCCAGATGGTATATTACACTGTGCTTTATTATTTCTTTTATTTAAAATTTAATTTCTTAAGTTTTGCAACATCCTATGCAAAAAGAAAGAATAAAAGCTCGCATCTACCTCGCGAGAGCCATCACAGGACTCCGGCCTGTGGAAACATATCGAACAGTGCAATAAAGCTGAAATATTTATGAAGCATGATCTTTGAAATACATTGAAATGAGTAAGGGAAAATATTCCCACAGCTCGGGTTTACCAAACCCTCGATGATTCATTTTGATCACCGGAACACTATTACAGGGATCACAAATTCAATACCATCTTTAATTTCTAAGACATATCAGAATTAAACCATGGATGAATTATCATCTCATTCTAACCATTCAAGTTCAAATAAGAATGCCTAACAACATGATAAGTCTGATGCCAATTCATTTAAACAATATCAATATTTTCCAACCATTCAAATTAAAATAAGAATGCCTAACAACATGATAAATCTGATGCCAATTCATTTAAACAATATCAATATTTTCCAACCATTCAAATTAAAATAAGAATGCCTAACAGCATGATAAATCTGATGCCAATTCATTTAAACAATATCAATATTTTCCAACCATTCAAATTAAAATAAGAATGCCTAACAACATGATAAATCTAAATGTTTTTCCATAACATTTCATATCGATATATGGAAACACAAAATGGGTCAACAAGGATGAATCAGAAGCTAAGAAAATATTTATATTCATAATGGAAGATTAGGATAGATCACAAAGAGAGTTGACTTGATTCAGGTTGAAAGAGAACATACCCTGTACATGCATCATAGTGATATATTCATGTATAAAAAAAAATACAAATTGAGACTTGTTATCTATATAAAAAAAACATGATTAAACATGATGTGTAGAAAAACAAATCAGCCCAAAAGGCTTATAACTTAAATCCCATCCTTCTCTTACTGTCCATAACTTAATCCAACAGCTTAAGCATCTTTGTTGTTATATTTTTTTTTTTTGTAAAGATGAAACACCCAGCCCAACCCAGCCGACCCTGTCGGCTGGGTCCACCAGCATGTGCACAGGCCCAGTTTGGGCCTGTGTATGCTGTCAAAAAGAACAGCATACCTGCTACAAGAAAACTGATTTTTTTTTATAAATGTTTTTGTTGCAACTCTGCCCAGCCCAGCCGACCTTGATGGCTGGGCTTAACAGCATATACACAGGCCCAGTGTGGGCCTGTGTATGCTGTCAACAAGAACAGCATAAAAGAAATTTTATTTACGCACACTACCTGTTTAAAATATCATGTGTATATTTTTTTTTTGAAAAGGGGAAGAACACCCAGCCCAGCCGACCCTGTCGGCTGGGTCCAAAAGCATACACACAGGTCCAGTTTGGACCTGTGTAGGCTGTCAAAGGTGACAGCAACCCCCCCCCCCCCCACAAAAACTGGATATTTTTTTTGTTTTTGTGAGAACACACACCTGCCCCAGCCCAGCCGACCTTGTTGGCTGGGCTTAGCAGCATATACACAGGCCCAGTGTGGGCCTGTGTATGCTGTCAGCAAACAGCATAACTTACCTTGCACAAACTGAAATTTCTTTTTTTTTTTTAAAGATACCCAACCCAACCGACTGCATACCTGGGCCCCAAATCATGCAGGAAAAGTTCTAAATCTGTCTTTTTTCTTCAATACAACCATAGCACAGAAGGTGCAAGAGAGTGACAGTGGAACTATTCTCCAAGATTTTCCATCGACTGCTACATGAAAATCAAACCTCCACCGATGCCCCATTTGAATCAAAAAGAGGTACCCGTACCTTTTTCACGGTGGTTTTCCGGTGGCTGGAGGCTGCTGTCGTGAAGAAGGGAGTGTGGAGCTGCTTGCCGCGACCTTCAATGGCAGCCGGTAGCCCACGCTGCCTGACGATGGTGTTTTGCCCTCCGGCGTGCGCACACCGAGCGAGAGAGAGAGAGATGGGGAAAGATGGGGAAGAGAGAGCCCGAGTGAAGAGGGCATAACCCCCTCTTCACCCCCCTTTTATCGACCCCAGGCCCCCTCCTTCCTCGCCGAGATGGGAGGGGGAGGTCGGTTACGCCTTGCGTAACACCCCCTTTCCCCCTTTCCTAACCTGTTAGGGTTTCGGGTTTTACAGTTTTGCATTGTTTTATCATTATCACATGATACATCTTATAGTCAAGTGTAACTTGAAAACATTGAAGAACTGGAAGTCCACATCACTTGTGGGCCTGCATTTTTCTTTAGTAATATTTATTAATAGTCAAAATATTCTTTTTCTTGATTATATTCTACTCTCATTTCTCAATGTAATGTCATTTTCCTTGTACAGGTGCGGCATGTAATTTTGCTACTTTGTCAATTTGTGAACTATATTCATGTCGTCCGTTTGCCCATCTACTACCCAACAGAGGAGGAAAGGCAAGATCCAAAACTCTATGCAAACAATGTAAGGAGGTTTATGGCTCATGAGGTAAGTTTATGGATCATTATTTGTTGGTGAAATAACACATCAGTTAGATTGCAGTCTCAAGTTTGTTTCCTTTTATATGTTTATATAGATTTATTAGATGCAACAGGTTTGGACAGATTTGTTTGCCTCTTTTTTGGCTTTTGTTCTCAGAAGCACAAACACATGCACACACACACACACACACACTCCCACAGAGTTATTCATCTTTTCTATACAATATAGATCTTGAAATTTCGTGGAAGTCTTGTATCTTCTCAGCCCTTATTTGTTACTTGTGTAGGGCAATCTTATACTGTCAGACATTGGTCTTGCTGAGAAGAGAGTCTACCATGCTGCCTTGCACGGTAATAGCCTACCTAGTGTTTTACATCATCAGAAAGAGGAATGAAATGCATGGCTGCTTGCAAAAAACTTAGGGAGGGTGCTGACCCTGTAGCCAATGTTCTAAGAAAGCTGTTTGCCCTGTTTGTGTTTCTAATTATGAAATTCATTATCAACTGTGGGGATTTTGCGTCGGTGCCATTTCAAATTATGCATTCGGTCATGTTTCATGTGCTCTGACCTGTATGTCCCACTGTTGTTTGAAATGGCAAACGTGAATATTTCACATACCTGAATTAGAGATCATTTTGATGTAAATTAACTCATCATTCTCCGTTTTTGGAAAATAATTAATTACAACTTTCTGAGAATCGTGGACTCTGCGTTAATAAAACTGAAGCATCTTATTGGTGTTCTGCAGGTATGTTTTGCCGCTAGTTGGGATCCAAGATGTGTATTCTTTTTATCAATTACTACACAATTGGGTGAAAAAAAAACCACACGTTTCAAATAGGTCTGCTGGTATAGGGGTTGCTAGGTATTGCTTCTCTTGAACCTCGTGGTCATCATTGCATTCTATAGAGCCGTTCGCCTGTAAATTTTACGCAGTTAATCTCCTTTTGTTCCCAATCTCTCGGCTCTGGTTGTCCTGCTCTATGTAAACATCTGAGCAATTTTACTGCCCTTCTCACTGATCTCAGCCCATTGTATACCATTCGAAAGCAATATATTCAAATTTTAATGCTACGACTAGCAATATGTTCATTGGCTGATTGTTCTGTTCAGCTCAATACAATATGTACAGTAACTCTTACCGGGTTCTGAGAGAGAGAGAGCAGTTCTAACACGATCTCAAATCCCTCGCATAGAATGAGCATCCGGTATTCATCTTTTTTAGGTGGATTCATGTATCACCAGCTCTTCGTCCGAGATACGTGTATTATCTCTCTCGCGCCACATGTATTTTCTTATCATTTGATCTCAAATTTGAGTTTTAGAACTGAACAATCAAAGATGCCTATGGTATTTGAATCCTCTTGGACTTAGCATGGGTCTTCAGTCCATGGTTGCTAGTGCTGTGTCAATTATAGGCCGAAGTTGTTATGTAGAGGCTGGTTCACCTGACAAATCAAGCCTTCCAAATCTTACTGGGAGCGCCATCTGAAACATTGAACAAATAGATTACTACAGCGTATTGGTATCACAGTCTCCTTGGATGTACCTTAGCCAAGGAACTGGCTGAAAATTGCTGGGGTGGTGCTGTCTAGGTTTGTAATTTGGTCAAGTAGTCTCAACGTGAACCGATCGTCTCCAACTGATTAGATCTGATTTTACCCATTTCTAATAGACCTATGGGCTCCTTTGGGGTCTAAAATTTAGGCCTGTAGAGAAAGCAAGTCTGGTCATGGGTATATTGAATGTAGACCTGAACCTGTTTAGACTCGACTCCTTTTTCCAAACTCGAACCAAATGGTTCTGCATAATGTAAAACTGAACTGGATATATATCCAAACCAGTTTCATACTC
Organism: Nuphar pumila; assembly: GCF_984573655.1. Taxonomy (NCBI): domain Eukaryota; kingdom Viridiplantae; phylum Streptophyta; class Magnoliopsida; order Nymphaeales; family Nymphaeaceae; genus Nuphar; species Nuphar pumila. The sequence continues at coordinate 137,267,892 of NC_143253.1, forward strand.
AAATTGATCTAGATCCAAACCTAATGTATACCCAAACCTGTTGAGACCTGAACACCACTAGAACCAGTTCAAACCATTTTGCTTAGCATGAGTTTCCTATTTTCATTAGGTTTCTTTTTAACAATAACTTCCTTACCTAAAAAAAAACTAGAAGCTAAGGGAAATTGTAATGGTGTTCTCTTTGAAAAAAAATTCTGTTGGTTTGTGAAGAGGGTTGCTATAGAATCTACAAGGTTACAACCCGTGGTACAACTGCTGTAACATTCAAGAGCACAGTAAGTTCTAATTTATTATCATTTTGTTCGGTTTATTAATCTATTGTTCGCTATCAAATTTTTACCAATATCTTAATTAATAGCCAACTCTGTTAATTTACAAATTTAAATTTTGATTAGAAGGTAACTAGGTCTAGAATGTCAATCATGTAGAGTCTCGAGCTGAAGCCCGAACTTGTTAAGATCGGACTCAGTCATACTCGAACCCGTTAATCCACTGGGTTTATATTTGTCAATCATACTCTAATCCAAACTCGGATCCGAATAAAATTGGGTCAAGATTGGTTCTAATTCTTAGACCTGATTAAAGGTCGGGTATGTTGATGACCCAACCTGCTACGTACTTGTAGACACTAAAATTTTTATAATGCTCAATCTCTAATGTTTTTCTCAACCCAGTGATGGATGGCAGAACAGTTTGGCCGTCCACTATGGATGACAAAACAAGAGTGTCGTCTGATAGGGGGACGACAAAGTAAGATCATCGTCCGATGTACCAAACATATGCGGATAAGTTTGAGCTCATCCTTATCTCCTTTCAACAGTTGTGGTACGTTTTTCAGGATAAGAAGGCTCTTCTTGGATGAATCTTTGCACGAGAAGAACTCTTCTAGATAAGTGTGTTCAAATCTATAAATAAGGGTTTACTCTTATATTCTAAGGGAGCTGAAAATTTTGAAATTTGCATATCTACGTGCTGGCTTTACAAGAACATGTCTTCATCAGTCCTATCAACACGCTGCCCAAAAAGCCTCTAAAGAACGATCACATCAATTTGGACAGAAGAATGAGCTTAAACAATCAAACGAACCCACATGTTCGAAAAGGTATTTTTTCCAAATCCCTAATCCAGTTATTTCAATCTTATTTAATCTTATTTAATCTTATTTATACACAATTTTATGTTTGTTTTGCATATTACAATCCATGATAAAGCGATTCAAGCTATGAGAATTGAGAAAATCTGTTTCTTCTTTACCTTCCTGCAAGGCCAAAGACAATCAAAGCTTGTAACGGTGTGCTCTACGTTTTTAAAAAAGGATCTCACGCGAATTCAAGTAAGTCCCATCCTCCCACGTACAAATTTAATTCTCAACAATACTCAAACCCGTTAGCCCATATTAGTCTATATTTATCAGCTATACCCGAACTTGAACTCGGACCCTAATTAAAATGAATCGAGTAGGGGTCTAATTTTAGATCCGATTTAGAATCGGGTCTTACAGAGTTGCACCACTAATGCTGCCTAGCATAGAGTCATAGACATTCCATACGGCAGTAGAAGAGAAGTTTGATTTTGCCACGCATCTAATCAATGCACTTTGCAGTTTGCGCTATCTGAATTCTCGTGGTGCCTGTTGACATGACATGGAGGTACTAAAACTGGTGAACGGTTTGGATCTGAGCCATTTGTTTGGTGGTGATCTAAGGAGTCGGTTGATTCAATTGGGTCTTGCTGGTCTTACTTTATGCTCACTGCCTCTTTTTCTCACACTCTCATCTCATCATATCCCACGTGGAGGCATCCGGGAGTTGCTTGCATAAAATTGCATGTACACGGGTCATTTTGAAAAGGTGTTCTTGGTTTTTTCAGTAAAAAGGGTCCGAGAAAACTTTTGGAGCCACTAACCTCCATGCCATATTTAGAATACTTCCTTCATGTTTATCACGAGTCTTTAGAAAACAATAAAAATGGGTTCTATTTCCAATTACTTTCGTGGAGGATAGGGTTTGGGGGGTTGCTCATACTAGATTCTAAAACCAAATAGAGTTCATCTAATCCACCTTATGTTCAGTGGCCGGCAGTCACTTTTATTTTGGTTTGATGCATCCTGGAAGAAGCATGATGAAGAGCTGGAACACAATTTTTCCTAAAGTGCATGTTGATGGTTTTGGTAAAATTAGATTATGAAGAGATATTGTAACTGAAAATTAGCATCAGCTATGACTTTATAGGAGTTACAACTACTACAGGAGTAACATGACACTTCACTAGAGCACATGCTCAAGTCTGCCATGATTTTAAGGTAAATCATGATCTTTGTGTCGTTTTTCCTTGGGCAAAAAGTGTAATGAGAAGATTGACAGTTTTATAAAACTAAAAATTCAAACAATTTGTTTGTTATTTTCCCTCCAAGCTTTAGTCATCATCAGTCCAGCAAGATAAATTTGGAAAGTGATGCAGTGATCTTGAGGATTGCTCCCGAACCCCACAGATGGATACCAAAACTAGAGAAAAACTACAATCGATTGAACAAAATCAAGCATAACAATAAGAAAAATAAAAAAAAATAGGGTTTCTCAATCTCTGAACTGACTCTCTCCTCTCTCAAAGCAATATAATCTCTCTCAAAAGATAAACCAGATATAAATTTGGTGGTAGGTCTAATGCATAGACCCAACAAACCAAGTTAGGTCTAAATCCAACTAGGGAGGCAAAGGACTAAACCTCCGCCTCCTTTGCCCCTTCGTTGACCGACCAAATATATGTACAGGTGGATCACCCTAATTAGGCTTCAGGTATGCAATTGGATCTAATTCAGGTTTCGCATCATCATGCATAGGGTTCGGATCCTGGACCATAACATTAAGACTAGAGGCATCAGAATCTGCTCTGCATCATTCTGCCCTGGCTGAAGAGAATTCAACTCCAACTAATTAAATGTATCATCATAAGAAAATGGGTTAGAAACATTAAAGATTGGCAAAATTTTCCAATCCTCAGGCATCTCAAGCAAGTATGCATTGTTCCCTAACTTTTGGAAGACTTTGAACGAGTTATACTTATGGGGGCCTAGTTTTCCACATGTCCCTACGAGAAACAGTTCTGGGCATAAGTACACCATGACCAAATCACCGACCTCAAAGCTAACATGTTGTCATCCTTTATCAACATGCGACTTATATTTTTCATAGCTTTTCTCAAGCTTTTAAGCTTTACCTGTGAATGGATTTCTTGCGTGTAATCAACAATGTCTGATGCAGGTGCACGTGTGTATAGTGTAGGAACATGGGTCAAATCCACAATATGAGTGGGGGAATACCCATAAAGAATTTGGAAGGGCAACCTTCCAGTGTACCGGTTCACTGCATTATTGTAGGCAAACTCGGCTTGCAGTAAGACAATGAAGCCCCATTGAAGTATTCATGCGGTATGCAGGCTAGTTCGAAAGACTAGCTCCAAACACAAGCTCTATAACATGTTGGACCAACCTCATGAGAGGTTGCAAGTTCGAATCCCAAGGGTATATAGTTGTATAACTGGTAGGGTCTGCCCAACCCCAACTCTCTGTCGAAAAAAATAAATATTCTGTTTTTTGGCATTCTTTATTTTTCTTGGCCTTGTATTCTTGTTGATGAGTTGATGAATAATCAGTGAGTGTGTGAGGTTGTTTTCTCGTGAACGTAGGTTGTACTGGATATTAGTCTTTAATTTGTGTTGCTTTCGTTGTGCCGCTTTCTGCTTTACATATCAGGAGGTGAGGTAACACCATGCAAGCCTGAAAGTGCTCTCAAGTAAAGCAGATGTAGAAGGATTGCCTGCAGCGGGAAAATAGTCATTGTTAAGAAGCTACTGAAATCATGGACCCCTGAATGGGCACCTCCATATACAGGAAAAGGCTAATGGAAAGAGCAGGAAAAGGCTGGGTGGTGTGTCCTCAACCTGGAGTTTTGCCTCTCAGGATGGCGTGCCCATTAAGTGACCCAGTTCTCATTAGGGTTCATTAGCTATAAAAAAAAGATTCAAGTCTTGGAAAGCCCAATTAATAAGGTCATTTATAAGAACCAAATGATATGAGACAACTTTTGGTGCAACAGTCGAATACTCAAATGGATATGGTGCTAAGGTTCACCAAATAGGCTAAACTCATGGTATCGCAAGGCTTTATGGTTTACCCGCATCCCGTGATTGGACCACCAAGGGAATTTTATGTACCACTACTAGTGTTGTCAATGGGTTGGGTACCCAACCCATCAGGGAACCCGCCAAAATAACAAAGTGTCAGGTTCGGGTTTTTCTAGGTCATGAAAATGAAGTTCCGAACCCAGACAAGATTACTTTTACTTAAAATACATATAAAGCACTCAGGTCGGGTTGGGTGGGGGTCTAGGTCAATAGTTCATATATATATATATATATTGCATATGTAAAATTGGACCCATATCTGCTATAATCATCTGTAGGTACAAATGTCTCTCTCTCTCTCTCACGAAACCAACCTTATAAATATGATCTACATGTTTTTCTTAGTGAGAATTGACTCTTAGATCGTTTGATTAAGTCACATTGGTAGGTTCTTGTAAGGCTTCAAAAATCAACCGCGAGTCTACAATGTGCAATATTTTTCGGGGTCATAAAATCATGCTAAAAGAAACAAATCAAAAGCCCATCCCCACTGTTTTGGACATGTTGAATCCATCTACGAGGACTGATTGAACCAAAATAACATGCATCTTGAAGATCAGGCCAGAGGCGTTTATACCTACAAATGTTTGTAATAATACATTACCCTATAAATTTTATAATAAAAATTATCCACAAAGCACGCCCTCTAGTAAACAATGTAATGATAAATACAATTACATACTAGCTAATATTAAGCACAAACACCTATACTATGACTTCTTGAATGGTGCATTTGCTTCCACGTTAAGAAAGACTGATTACTATATATACAAAAGAGGGGTGGGGGACCAAGATGCTGCACGTTGGTATACTCTGTTGCTTGCTTGGATTTAGCAACCACATGGTAGATCTAACTTTACATGTGTTGGATACATTTTATTTATCATGCCAGTTGATTTAATCATCGTCAAAGTGTCATAAGATTTAATTTTGGAGATAGTGAATATCAAGTCAGACAGTTCATGAAGATAAGTTTGACATTAAAATATATACGCTGGAGTCGACCTTAAACATGAGAGAGAGATTGTGTATGTCCGAATGCTTATAAATTTGTTAGCCTCTTGGAAAAACGCCATACCGGCAATTAATTGTTGCTGTATATAAACGACGGCCTTTCATACGCAATTATCAATTAAATTTGTGTTATAAAATAGGAAATTTCCTAATTCAGACCAAGTTTTAACTGATATTTTGTGCCAAGTACCAAACTTCCCTAAATCCCAAATCCAAACCTACTAGCTGCTTTTCCAAAAGGTGTTAAACAAGGATTTAACTTCCTTCACAGCTAACGGTGGAAAAACTTTTAAAGCTTTGTGAATTTCTTATTTACCTAGACCCTTTTAAACAAATGGTGGAACGGTGAAAAAAAAAGAAAGGGTAGATGATATGTTTTGGTAATTTTACAACATATAACTCTAGTTAATCAGACGAGAGTAACGATGGGTCGCATCGTTCCCTCATTAGACAATTGTTGTCCAAACTTAGTTTTAGCCAAAAGTAGGTTTCTAAACGAAGCTTTCCCTAAAAACATAAAAAAGAAAAAAAGTGGCACGACATTCTTTTTCTTTTTCTTTTTTCAAAGGCAAGCTGGGGTTTGTTTGAAAGACCCTTACCAGTTAAACAACTATGCCATTGGATTTTGAACCTGCAACGTCCCAACACAAGGTGACGTGCACTAACAGCTCTTACCAGACAAGTGACACGACATTTTTGCAGAACAAGACAGAGAGCTAACGAGGGACGAGTGCAATGATTCCACCGTGGGAACTGCGTTTCATGATTTTTTTTTTTTTCTGTTAAAGGCAAGCTGGAGTTTAGGCAGACCCCGTAACTGATGCTTTGCTCACCAAGAGTACGTTAAGGTGTACATTGGTATACCGCATGAAAAATATTGTACTTATCCCTCCACCTTAGGGAGCCAGGTCCTACGCCTACTCTCCTTTCTCCATTTGTCTCTGTAAGCAATACAAAAAAATGGAAGGACGTGTACCACACTTGGCCAATAGAATCTCATCAGAATTATATGAAGAAAGTAGGGCATAGTACAGCCAGCCATCACAACCCCGAGCCTTTCATCTGGTGAGTGAAAAAAACAAGAAAGAAAGGTTGGCGAGTGAAAAAGTGGCAACCACCAACTTTAAAGACCAGTTAATTGATTGTTTAAGAGATTAATCAAATGGTAATTAAGCACATGATTAGCTAAAAGGAAATCGCATCCCTAAGCATTCGCTTCCAAGCTTATCCATGTTCTCTCCCCCACCAACCCACCTCATTGGCTTTCTTCCAAAACTCTTTGCTTTTTGTGTTTATTAGCTTAGAGAGTGTAGATACTCCCCGGCATTCTTATTTTCTAAAATGATCCTTGGTCCCTGCTAATTTGGTACGTTTATCCTTTGGAAAGAGAAAAACCAATATATAATATATATATATATATATATATATATATATAGGAGTAATTGGTTCATAGAACCTTCACACTCACATTTTAGTTCATAGCATCATTTCCGTTGCATGTATCAATTACTTGTGTGTTTTTTTTAATAAAAGCTGACCGTACTACCCCTAAGAATAATGTAATTTTATAGAATAGTCCCAAGATATCGCAATAATCCTCGAATACCCATCTGCTCGATTTTCACTGGATATGAAGGCATTTATGATGATTTTTAACCTTTTGCTAAAATATCAAACAACCAAACTCACCAATTCAACAAATTAAACTGATATTTGCTTATACTATTTTAGCAAAATTCATCGCCAACGAAAATGAGATTCACTTATACAGTTTTAGTGAAATTCAACCGTTCAGGAAAACTCAATCGCCAACAAAACTAGTTTTAGCGAAAGTCAGTTGCAATAGAATAGTAAAACTCGATTGTAATAGAATAGCGAATAAAATGCATATAAATTCTACAATTTTCAATAAATAAAATGACAACAACAACAACAATAACAACTACGCCTTCATCCCCAAACAATTGGGGTCGGCGATATGAACCAACAAAGAAAATCATTCTGGGTCTTCCACATGAATCCTTCTCCTCCAATCATTTCTATCCATTGCCATGTCCTCGGTGAGGTTTAAAACATTCATATCCTTTCCTATCATCTCCATCCAAGTCTTCCTAGGCCTACCCTGACCTCTTTTAACTAATATATTTTCCCATTTCTCCATCCTTCTAACTGAAGCATTATTAGGCCTTCGCCAAATATGTCCAAAACACCGTAAACGATTCTCTCTCATCTTATTTTCAATGGGTGCAATGCCTACCTTCTTACGTATCTCCTCGTTCCGAATCTTATCTTTTATTGTATTTTCACACATCCATCTAAGCATACCCATCTCAGCTACACTCATTTTTTGAATATGATGTCTCTTGGCAGCCCAACATTTCGTACCATATAGTAAAGCGGGCCTAATAATCATCCTATAAAACTTTCCCTTCAACCGCAATGGCATTCTACGACCGCACAACACTCCAGTTGCACTTTTCCATTTCATCCACCCAACCTTTATCCTATGATTTACATCTCCATCAATTTCTCCATACTTTTGAATGATAGATCCCAAATATTTGAAACAATCATCTACCGGTATTTCTTGCTCACCAAGCTACACTACACTCCCATCACTACTTTGTTGCTTACTAAACAAACATTTCATATATTTTGTCTTACTCTTACTCAACTTAAAACCTCTTGCTTTCAATGTCTGTCTCCATAATTCTAACTTTGCATTAACCCCGGCTCTAGACTTATCAATCAAAATAATATCATCAGTAAACAACATACACCACAACACATTTTCTTGAATTGATCTCGTAAGCTCATCCATCATTATAACAAATAAGAAAGGGCTTAAAGCAAATCCTTGATGTAACCCAACCGTTATAGAAAAATTGGTTGTCACCCCTCCACAAGTGCGTACATTGGTTACTACTCCTTCATACATATCCTTAATTATACTAATGTACTTGAGATAAACACCTTTCTTCATCAATGTCCACCAGAGAACGTTCTTAGGTACTCTATCGTATGCCTTCTCCAAATCAATAAAAACCATATATAAATCTTTGTTCCTCTCTCTATTTCTCTCAATAAGTTGTTTAAGATGATGTATAGCTTTCATAGATGATCTTTCAGGCATAAAACCAAATTGATTCTCCAATATCATGACAACCTTCCTCAACCTAGTCTCAATCACCCTCTCCCAAGGTTTCATAGTATGACTCATGAGTTTTATACCATGATAGTTTGTGCAATCTTGTATATCACCCTTATTCTTATATAAAGGTACCAAAGTACTTTTCCTCCACTCATTAGGCATCTTATTTGTCTGCCAAATCTTGTTAAAAAGATTTGTCAACCATTCTAAACCTTTCTCTCCCAAGCATTTTCAAGCCTCGATAGGTATACCATCTTGGCCAACTGCCCTTCTTGATTTCATTTTCTTCAAAGCCTCTGCAATTTCTTTCTTTTGAATCTTGCGCATGAAGTCATGATTCATCTCATGAAAAGGAGTAGACAAGTCTCAAAGATCCTGAGCATGACTTCCATTAAATAGCTTATCAAAATAATCTTTCTATCTCTCCTTAATCTCCTCATCTTTGACTAAAACCCTTTGTGTTTCATCTTTGATACATCTAATCATACCCAGATCCCTCAATTTCTTATCTCTCATCTTTACAAGCCTATAAATATCATTCTCGCCCTCTTTGGTATCCAACTTGTCATAAACCTCTTTATATACCTTATCTTTCGCGTTTCGAACTACTTTTTTTAGCTTCCTTCTTTGCTGAATAAAATGACAATATGAAAAATAAAAGAGATCATCATATTAATTAGGTAATTAGTGTTCAATCTATAATTAAAGAGAGAGACCCAAAGTATAAAGCCTAACCTCAACTGTTCAAACTCTCAATTAATATCACACCAATTTGCATGGTACAGGAAAAACCTAATCATTAATGATAAAAACCAAGAACTAAATAGGCACATTACTTTTGGTTGATTTCTTTCTAAAAAAATAATTTTAAAACTAGATTCTTTAAATGTCTCAATTGGAACGATTTAGGTCGAGTTGGCCAAGTTGACAACGAGTTTAGGCAAAAATAAAAAAATGAATCATTCCCAACTGGTCACTCGTTTGGTACATGTTACGGAACAATTGTCATAGAGTTAACCAAGTTGACTCAACCAGTTTGCCAACCTTATTAGTGGTAGTGGTGGTAATGACAATAGCGATGGATGGTGATGCTAGTGATGGTAATGGTAATGGTAGACAAGTGGTTGTGGTGATGGGACAATGGGGTGAAGTAAAAAAAAAAGTCTCACAACTATTATTTATTAGTTTTGTGACAACTAAACTAAGTTTTGTTATTGCGATATATGTATAGGCGAATCGCAGATCGAATCTTACTGAAAATGGTGAGTTTTGCTAAAACTGTATAAGTGGATCTTAATTTTGTTGGCAACGAGTTCTGTTGTAATAGTGAGTTTCACTAAAATCATAAATAGTGGAGTCTTGTTGTTTTATATTTTCGCAAAAGGGTAAAATTGTCAGAAACAACCTCATATTCAACAAAAAAATAAATAAAGAGTGTGGGTATTAAAAAAATATTGCGATATCGTGTGGCTGCTATGTGAAATAGCATTATTCTTAGGATAATACGTACGATGGTTGTCTTTCTTTATTTTTTATTATTATAAATAATAAGAAAAACAGCCTCGCTAATGGAGTTCATCGACGTAAAACCTCATGTCACCATGGTTCATCCAAGAAAGTAGGCCCAGCTTCAACTTGACAGCACAGGACACACCCATTGGGTGTCTGAACTTGTGATGCTCCACCCCCATCACAAGTTGGGCTTAACAAACGAGCAGAGCTCTCGTGAACCATGGGGTCGTATGGCATTAAATAAATAATTGGGGAGATTTTGGTAGAGGACCATTAGCTACAACTACAAAAATGTGGTGTATAGGGAGCCGTGGGATTAATTAAATAATTGGGAGAGAGAGCTGAGAGAGGGGCATTTTCAAAAGATTGACATGACAGACCCACTACACGACAATGACAGGCAAGTCCCGCTTTTGGGGTCAGCTGCAAGACGAGAAACGGACTCCAAGTCTGTTTCTTCAGGGTAACTGGAATTGACGAGAGAAACATTGGCCTTTATTGTTAATGACACAAACAACCTTTTCTTTTCTCCTCTTTTTGCCTGATTTTGCACTCACTATCACTCGGCTTTACTAAAGCTTAGCCACCTTTTCTAATTTGAGAGAAGAGATGACAAACAGCTTGTTGTGTGATACATTAACTCCAAAGTCCAAACCTTTTTTCCTGGGTTGGGCCTCGTGTGGAAAAGCCAAGTTCATGAATTTTCGTTACTGCTACAACTAGTGGGAACATCAGTTGGGATTATGAACTTCAGGTAGGTTTCACATGAAATGTCCAAACAAGAAATTCACTTGGCACTTGGGACCAACATGGACTCATGGGTTCATTGTGATCCTGACCCCTTCACCCTCTAGAGTTTGGATGATACCACCTTCCTCAGCCTGCCAAGTTGTTAGGCTCTCGTATAACCTCAGAAAGGAGATGTGATTCACATTCTGGGGACAATTGATCTTTGTGATATCATATGGCAATTACAAGCTCTTTCCAAAAGCATAATTAAGCTCAAGCCCAAGCAACCCGAGTATATGCCACTAGTTCTGAAGTCTGGATATCTGAATCAAAAGATGATGATTATCATACTAGAGACTCGTCAATTTTTTTCATGGAAAACTTCAGCCATGCAGCATCCTTCTTCTAGAAAAATAGTTGTCACTTTGGAGTAGTCAAATCCTTTAAGCAAAATCCCGGAGTGCATTTCAGGCAGTACACAACCCGAAAACCACATAAACTAAGAGTGAAGACAATCGCATGCAGTTCTCAAGTGCAAAAGGAGAAATATATACACACCTTACATTAATCATGCATCATCTTAAGAAAATCTACATACAAGTGGTGTTACACATGCACATTGGGGGGGTTTAAACACGTACATAAGTATATATGATTAGCTCATCAGAGACTAGATCAGAAGAGAGCAGCCCAATCCATACTGTAAACGCTGATATTCTCTGGCGTATACATGATATAATCTTGCAGGTGGTCGACCTCAAACTCCACCGGAAACGCTTGCAGTGCCGCGTCCATGGAGAAAGATGAGCTAGGACTGCAATTCTTTACTGAGAGCCTGGAGATCTCTTTCTCTGATTCTGACAGCATCTCCTTGAGCTTGATAACCTGTCAAAATGTGGTTTAAGATCAGCACACAAGCATCAAGAGAGACAAGAAGCAGACAGATAAAAAAAAGGTTGCAAGAAACAATGAGACAAAAATATTTTCACTACAAAGACTTGGACAAGTTGTTTTAATGGGAAGAAAACACCTTTCTAGTAACATATGCTTGTCTGGGTAAAACATAAAATGTGACCGAGTTCACCAACTACAATATCTCTAGTGTGATGACAAAAGTTTTGCCATAAAAAATAATCATTACAAGAGTCTCCATGGTCAAGGGCTCGTGAGACCCTATATAATAAACCATGCATCACATATCAAACCCCAATTAATTAAAACCCATTTGCCATGAAAACTTCTTACTCCCAAGCTTAAGGCCCACCTCTGCTTCAAGCCTGCACTTCTCTGCGTTTGCATTTGCATACAAGGACTTGAGTCTATTGTAGTCCTCCTCCAGTTGTTTGCTCTTCCAGCGGGCTCGCCGGTTCTGGAACCATACTGCGACCTGCCGTGGGTCAAGCCCAATCGCCGACGCGAGCCGAGCCTTCCTCTCAGACTGCAACTTGTGCTCGTCCCCGAAGTTAAACTCCAAGAAGTTCACTTGCTCTGCACTAAGTCTGCGTTTCTTCATCTCTGCTACAGAAGTCCCGGCCTTGGCTTTCTTTCTCCTGCGCCTGGGCCTGGGCCTGGGCCTGGGCTCACCTGTAGGACACAAGACAGAGACTCTGCCTATGAGCCTTAAGGGTTCCATATCCCCAGATACCTCTGACTGCAGTAAGAGTGAGGGTGTCACAAATTCAGATGTACCTTCAGGTAAGGGTGGTCGAACCACCGAGTACAAGTCGGAAAGCAGTTGCATTTGATCTTCTAATTGTTTCTTGCTCATGGTACTACCAACTCAAGAGGGAAGGGTTAGATCACGGAAGTTGTTGATGATAGGCTGAACTGAAGATGCCATCAGCCCATCAACATCTAATTTATACAGGTTAAACACCAAAGTGCCCCGAGAATATACCACAATTATCCAAACTACCCTTCTCTCTCTCTCTCTCTCATACGACCCTTCTCAATTTTCAATTTTTTAGCAACTGCATAAACGGCCGCTCTCCACTGCTAGAAAGCAGAAAAGCCATTTAAGCAAGCAATCAAATTGGTTTTCATTAATTTAATTTTCTTGATGACCAACTAATGAATATGTGTGTGCTGTGCGCCTTTTGTGAAAGTTAACCAAATTGCCCACAAATTATTGGTTTCACATTGCAGGGCATTTCTGTGTGTATGAAGGAAGGGTGTTCAGCATTTGCCGTTTACATCTAATCTAAGCTTGTGTGTGTGTGATTAGAATGGGAGACATATCCTTAACCTTCATACTTGTCTCCAATTTCACATAATCAACTTCCCCCTCTAATTGGTTAAGGACAAAAGATACCTTGACTATGACAAAGGGATAGTACGGAAATTTGAGGTTAAGACACATCAAGGAAAAAGGGTGAGGGGAGGGTTAAACAAGCAACTAGCCCAACCAGGCAAGGAATTGTAGGCAGCCTTGCGGTCACGGGGGAGAGCAGACTAGATGATCTCTCAAATCACTTTAGGAAAGTGATCACCTTGACATCTTCACCGTTCATTGTTTCAATCCTACGGTCCACTCTGCAAGTTATAGGGCCCACCAAAGTATTTGATAACATCATAATTGGCAGTCATAATGGTGACCATTGATCGCCATATATAATGGACGGTGAGGATGTCAGATCACTTTGCCAATGTGATTTGATAAATGATCACCTGATCTGCTCTCCCGTCATGGGTCCATTGGTGTCCGCGTCTCAAATAATGAATATGAAACCCCTTCTCGAAAGGAGGGATGTCCATGTCAATGCTTTAAGATTCATTAATAAAACCAAGGCTTCTTATCTCATTGATGCTTGTGTGCAGTCAAATAATACTTTGATCCACAAAAACCAGCAGCTGCAACAAATGTTTATAAAATTATATTTAAACAGCAACACAGGAAACTATGACAAATGTGGCTAGGGGTGTCAACGGGCCTGGTTTACCCCGAACCAATCCCTATAGGGTCCGGGTATGGTCATAAATAAGAATACCTGATTAAGACCCAGGTCTAGATCCCAGAAGGTCGGATTATAATACATGGACCCGGGTATAGTTTGTGAAATTTTATACCATACTCGGACCCTACCCAAGTTCCGATTAAGACCTGCAAATTTTCAATGTAAAAATGATAAAAAAATATGATTTTACCGGGTATGGTTCATGTAGTTTTTATCAGGTATGGGGTATGATTTTTTTTTATATAGTAGACCCGGGTCCGAACATGATGCCATACCCAAAAAATCTGGTTCAAGTCTGATTTTACCTGGGTCCGAACCAAACCCGACCCGTTGACACCCCTACTTAATTTGACTAATAAGAGCATTCAAGTTCCAAGTTAGAGCGGTTTTTCTCTTGTGGCCGGACCTATACCATCACCAATAAAAACGTGATAGGGTTAAGCCAAAGCCTAATTTTAGATCAAATGGATGGGCCCGACCTTCCTCATTAAACCAAGCCATATATATCTGGATGTGCATGAAACAAGGTATGGGGATGATGTTGACGACAATAGAAAACTGTTTTTGACATTATAATATTAAAAATGCATTTCTATTGAAATTGAATTAAAAGTATAAAAATGATGTTAGTATAAGTCAGTGTCATCCACGCGTCTTCCTGTGTGCGGTCATGTCATCACTGTAACAAATGTTGGAAAGGGTGGTGGTGTGTGTTGGGGGATAGACCCATGAGGTCTTTGATACAGTTGAGGGCCCGGATCCCATGACTCACCAACCTTATAATCCTTAAACGGACCCATACTGATACCAGCCAGGAAAAAAGAAAAAGGTTGGCTTGTGTGGACCAACCCCACCATTTCTTGTTCTTCCATTTTGGAGTACGGCTTGGCTCATTTGACATGAACCCGTACGCTTGGCCCCAATCAGCACGCGCCCACCAGGCTGGTCGGGCGAGTTGGTGTGTGTGGTTTAGAGCTACTAAGTCAGATGAGTGAAGCTTCTTGCTTGGCTCTTAGAGAGGTCATTCCAACTCGTAAAATAAGCCTCAAGGGGTTTGGTGTAGTGGGATAGCTAGGGCCAGGTGATCTTGGTTTAAATCTCGTGAGCATCACTCCTGCGCAAGCCGAAACGTGATGACTATCCTGAGGTGAGAGGAGGTAAGCCCTTGGAGTTTTATACTGCCAGAAACAATACTGACTGTAACTAGGTCAGGCAGAGCCAGCACAATTAGGTCTATGATCCTTGGACGGTTTTTTCGAGTAAAAAAAAAAAAAAAACAAAGCTCGTAAAATAGGCTCGTCAAGCTTTAAATGACAGAGCAGGTGTTTGTCTAGGCCCGACACTTATAAACTTGTTAGATGCCTATTAAGTATATTAGCCATGTTTTACTTGACATGATGCATGTAGAACAAATGCGGGCATGCATGCATGCAATCGGCTTAAAGTTTGGATCATATTACTTTCAGCTTTGAAATATTGGATTCTTTTGCAAATGAGCCAACTTGGGCTCGACTAAATAAGTCCAGGCTTCAAGTTCTATCAATCTTAATTAGCTTTGAAAAAATGCATCTTTTTGTAAACAGGCCATCTCAAACTCCGCTAATTTAACTTGGGCTTGTCACGTGTGCCATAAGCACACTTCAAGCTCAACTCATTTGGCTTGTTTATCAGTGCCTGCTTGAGGGTACCAGAGCAGATATCAAAGACATGTCCATCATGATAGTGTTGGCGGAAAAATACATGGAGAACAAAAACATATTGGATCCCACCATAGTTGATATATTTGGACGAAGCTTACATAGATGCGGGCGCTCGACGTTCTTCTTAGCCTATCGATGCCCACGATGAGCCCAAGCCATCAGGTCGAAAGATGAGCAGGACCCTAAAACCAAATGAGAGAGATCTCCTTGGTTGCTCTCATGAAGCAACCATGCCTCTCTTTATATAAGGGAGAGAGAGTGGGAGTTACATGCATGGCATGCATGCATGTGAAGCCTTCACATGCTTTTATTGAATATGTACTATTCACATTCACGTAACCCCCACCCACTCTCTCATTTTCCTTTTGAGTGCTTTGTGTCAAACCGGTCACCTTCGGTTGGACCTGATGCGAAATGTTCAACATTTTCTTACTTGACCCATTGACACGCAAAGACAAATAATAAAATTTTTTTACCGTTATTTCGATTAAATATTTATATGGGTTCACATGATATCACAAAAATGAATTATATGAGTCATAAAGATGAACACCTCTACATACATGATATGTCATATTTTCATGCACTACAATATTATTTATTTTTAGTGTTTTAGCATGTTAAGATTACCTTTATGAATAGATTAATCTCTAACACATTCTATTCGTCTTTTAATATTGTTATTTTGCTATTTTCTCTATCTAAATAAGAGATATTTTAACAATGATGTATTTTCATAAATGTGATCACATATAACCATAATGTATTTTTATACATCAGAATGAATCAAACAGACCCATTCCCATTGCATGTTGAGAGTATAATTCTGGTGCTAACCCTTTAGTAAGAGAATCCAGAGTCATTTCTTCTGTACTAATTATATCAATACACACTAAATGATTCTCAATCCTTTCTTTAACAACAAAGTATTTTAACTTCGTTTGTCAATACGTAGTAGAGCTCTTGTTGTTATTCGAGAATAACACGACAACTTCATTATCACAAAAGATCTTCAGTGGTCTCTCAATAGAGTCCACAATCCCAAGATGTATAATGAAGTTTCTTATCCAAATGGCCTAAGATGAAGTCTCATATAGAGCAAAAAATTTCTTCTTTATCGTATAAGCTGAAATTGTAGACTGCTTTTCACTTCTCTATGAGATGCATGATTGAATAATTGTGATTTTTTTTTTGTCAGTCTTAGAACACATATATGATTTCTGTTATTGTCCTTCACTTTATTGCTTGTTTATGTGTCATTCAACCATTTACTTTGATTGCATTAGATTAGGTGCATTGGATATAATTTATTTCATTATATTTTGTTTATCAATACTAATATTTTGGTTCTCTTGTAGGATGCTAGAGATGATCAACATAGAGGAGCTGATGGAGGCATGGATGAAGGGACAGATCGAGACAATGCAAAGGATGATGCCCCGAATCTTGACGATGATTAGATTAATGTGTTTAATTTGTTTCACGTACCTGTAACTAATTAGAACTTGGCAAAGACTGTACAGGGTTGTTAAATTTATTTAACTTATAACTTGTGTTAAATTTGTTTCACATGCTTTGTTTATGTATTTTTTATGTGTACTTTATTTTTTATACACAGGTTATATAAATTGTATAACGAGAATTTTTCTCGATATTCACATTTTAATTTTTTTTTATTTTTTTAAAAATTTATGACGAATTAGTGACAGATATTATCCATCGCCAATTTAAATCAATCGATGTTTTGCGATAAAATTTAATTCATCGTGAATCCCTTGCTAAATTGGTGACGAACATTAACGATGGATACGTATTCGTCGTTAAATTTTAGTGATGGATTAACGACGAAATACATTCCTTCACAAAACCAAATCAGTCCTTATGTACCGATATACATGATCTACCTTTAATCAATCGCTAATTAGCGTCAGATAAATTCTATCGCATTTTAGCGACCAAAATTATACGACGAATGCTTTGCATCGCTCATCCGTTGCTAATCCATCGTTAAACACGTTAGCGATGAAAAGCATCCATCGCTAATACGTATTTTTCTTGTAGTGATGGCACCACCTGCCAGTAGGAAGATGTCTTCAGTAGTACACTTTCTACTATCGAGACATTCTCCTAAGTCCGCATCAAAGTATCCAATGACCTCTAGGCGATTAACCTTTTTGTAGGTTCATATAGTTCTTTGTTTCTTGCAAATAGCGCATGATCTTCTTTGTTATCTTCCAGTGCGTAATGCCTAGATTATACTGTTATCTAGAGTGCATATATTGCGAACTTCTAACCATTGAAGCATATATGACAATTTCATTTGAGTTTTTTCATTATCATCTTGAGAATAGTCCTTTAGGCTCAATTTATTCTCTTTCACTATGGGTGATGATCTAGCATAACACTTTTCCATTCCATATCTTTTAAGAAGCTTAACGATATAAGATTTTTGAGAGAGGCCAAAGACACCCTTAGTTCTATCATGATAGATCTCAATTTCAAGAATATATATGGCCTCACCCATGTCCTTCATGTCAAAATGAGAAAAAAGAAAAACTTTTGTCTCATATAGTATACTCAAATCATTAGTTGCAAGAATAATATCATTAACATATAAAACCATAATTATGAACTTACTCCCACTAGCTTTAAGGTATACACACTGATCAACAATATTTTTCAGTGAATCCAAAGTTCAAAATTACCTGATTGAACTGTTTATACCATTGAGGGGAGGCTTATTTAATTCCATAGATTGATTTCTTTAATTTGCAAACTAAATTATTTGAGTCATCTACACAGAAACCAAGAGGTTGTTTCATATATACCTCATCTTTCAAATCTCCATTAAGGAGTTGTTATCGCATCCATTTAATGTAGTTTTAAATCAAAATGAGTTACGATGGCTATGATTATTTTTAACGATTCCTTAGTTGAGATAAGAGAAAAAGTCTCATTATAATCAATGCCCTTCATTTATGTGAAACCCTTTGTAACGAGCCTAGCCTTTTACCTCTATACTCGCCTTTGAAAGTCTCTTTTAGTCTTAAAGACTCACTTATAACTAACGGGTCTTACTCCATCAGGTCGAAGTATAAAGTCTCACGCTTGATTCTTTGCCATAGAGTCAAGCTCTACTCAAATAGCATTGATATAATGTGTCGATCTTTCACTTCCAATAACTTCTGCAAAGGTTAAGGGATCATTATCAATGTCTATAAAATCATTTGGTTATTTCAAATACATCACATAGACTGGATGAATAACAATTTTTTTGGTCATCGTAGACCTCCATGCAGGCGCTATAGGTGGTTCAAAACAAGCCTTTGTATTCTGTTGTTATATATCTTCATCTACAACTCGTTATATTTGGGATTGATGTTCATTGACTAGATTTTTCCTGACATTATCCAAATGGACAATAATAGAAAAAATTGGGTCTTTATCCTTTGCAGGTATAAAAACTGAATCCTGCAACTTCTCAAATTCAAAACTTTGAGATGCTTTTATCCCAATAAAATAATTTTCAAGAAATCTTGCTTTATCTATTTCCAGTATCTGTGGTGTATGAGATGAACAATAAAACCTAAGACCCTTTGATCTTTCTATGCATATCTTAGGATAAAAGGCTTTTATATGCGGGTTATACAACTTAGCTTCAGCTGAATATCTTTATATGCACATATATGACAAAGAACGTTTTCTACCGGCCGATAACTCATATAAAGTCTTTTGGACAACCTTCATAGGAGCCTTATTCAATATTTGTATGGATATCCTAAGAGCTTCACTCCACAAAGTCAAAGAAAGGTTTGAGTGATTCAACATCGCTTGAACAATTTTCTTAAGCATACGCTTTCTCCTTTTAACTACACAATTTTGGTAGGCAGTACCAGACATGGTGTATTGAGGTACAATGCCTTTCTATTTTAGAAACCCCGCTAATGGCTCTTCCTTTTGTCTTATCTTAGTGAAACGACCATAGTATTCACCACTTCTATCAGACCTAACCACTTTAATAACTTCATCGGTTTGTTTCTCTACTTTTTTTGAAGTTCTAAAAAACCTGAGACTTCATATTTTTTAAATAATAAGTATATATATATTATAAGTAATCATCTATAAATGTGACAATATATTTTTCAGCAGTGTAACACGAGGAAAAATGCATGCAGATGTCTGTATGCAAAATCTTTAATTTTTCATTGTTGTGTTTGATATTTTTCTTATATGTGTTGGACTGTTTAGCCTTTATGCAGTCAACACATGGTTCCGTATTTATGAAATCAAGGGATCCAAGAATCTCTTCTTTTACAAGTCTTTGGATTCTCTCTTTTTAGATGCGTTCTAACCTTCAATGTCATAGCAAATAGGATTGATCATCCTTTAAGCTATGTTTATTGTCAATCATTATATTTTCAATGAAGTAGATTTTCAGATTTGAAATTTCATTTTCAAATGATACAAATCATCACACATATATGCAGAAGCTTGGAGTTTTCACATTTAAAAGCAAACCCAAACTTATCAAGTTTTGAAATGAAAATGAAGTTTCGACTATAAGATGTAACATAAAAAGTATCAAGCAAATCCAAAATAAATCCAGACTCCAATACAACTCTACAGATCCCAACATTTTTTTACATGTGAACGCATCTTATTTCTTGAGAAAATGCTTCTTTCATGCTCCATTGATTTTCTTTTGTTCAGAAATGTCTGTAAAGAGTTGGTAATATTCATCGTGACACTAGAATCAACACACCAACTATGTAATAGAACCTGGATTAAATTATACCCATGAAAAATAAATGACAGGTTAACTCTATTCTTGAATCATTTTTTATGCTTTAGGCAGTCCTCCTTCTTATGTCCCTTCTTATTGCTGAAAAAACACTTTATAGAAGAACCTCCTGTCTGAGATTTGTCTTTTGCCTGAGAGTTGAAACTCTCTCCAGAGGTTTTCTTCTTGTTCTTCTTCTTAAAGGAACCCTTCTTGGCCTCTGACCTATATTTTTTCTGATGATTAGACATATATACGCTTGACACCCTCTTACCCTTTAATATTTCTTCCTCTTCAACATACTTGGTCAAGAGGTTATTAAATGACCACTCATCATTATGTGTGTTGTAAAAAAAATACATTGCGAGGAGTGTGTTCCCATAACCTATTGTTGGTAAAAAAATATATGGAGAACAAAAACATATTGGATCCCGCCATAGTCGATCTGGATGAAGCTTGCATAGATGTGGGTGCTTGGCGTTTTCCTTAGCTTATCAATGCCCATGATGACCCCAGACTATCACGTTGAAAGATGAGCCGACCCTAAACCCAAATGAGAGAGAGAACTCCTTGGTTGCTCTCTTAAAGCAATCATGCTTCTTTTTATATAGGGGAGAAAGAGTGGGAGTTACATTTGTGGCATTCATGCAAGTGAACCCTTCACATGCCTTTATTAAATGTGAACCATTCACATTCACGTAACCTCCTCTTACTCTCTCCTTTGCCTTTTGAGTGCCTTGTGTCAAATCAGGTCACTCCATATGAAATGTCCAATAGATAAATTCTAATATGAATATGAACAAGTAAAAAATGGAACTAGATCTGATGTGATAGAGTTGAATATTTAGGGGACCTTTAAATGATATAATGTCAATCTAATAAAAATTTAGAGAGAGTCTATTTATAATGGTGAACGATGAGCGTGATGTTGAGCCCCAGAGAGAGTGACAGCACCAGCCTTTGATGGGAAGAGGGCCCAGGTCTTATATATTGCCCATTCCTCCATTCCGATCCCCACTATGCACAACGACACATACATCCCTTGCGGCTCACCTTTGAAGTTGAACATGATTTTGATATATTTGTCCATATGAACAGGAGAGAGCCCAAGGTTTTGTTTTGATTCCACTCATCTCGTATGCCATCCCTAGCATCGTACCCGTCTTAGGATCTCACTGATACAAGTTGTTCTGATCAAATCTGACCTCATAGATGTAGTTCGCATGGTTTACTTAGTGAATATCATTGTTGGAATCGCCAAAATCCGACCTTTGTCTAAGGATTTTATGGCGATTCAAAAGTCCATGGAATTTTATCAAATTAATCTGATAAAAACACTTCAATCCAAAGGTTGATTTTATCAACTTAACTATGCTGAATCCATCAATAGGTCCAATTTGATCAAAACATCTTGCATCAATGCATACGAGGCATGAAGATTGGGATGAGATGAACTGAACAGCAAGGTTTCAGCTTTTTAGTAAGGTAAAGTCACGTCAAAATGTCCAGGAGACTACGTGGAGTATAACGTTAAGTTAAGTCGTACAGAGGGCAAGAGTACTATTAAAAAAAATATCACTTTTTTTTTATATTTACACAAAAAAACCACCCCCCTGGAACAGAGACCTAGCCACGCTGGCTTTGCCTGCAGTGCATACGATCATTATCCTGGCAGCCTAAAACTCAATGGGCTTACCCTTTGTCCCCAGGGAGTAGATTTGAACCTAGACCACCTGCCTATCTGCTTAGGTCCCATCCCACTACACCAAACTCAATTTAGGGCTATTAAAAAAATATGAAAACAATAAGATAAATTCATCTCATAGCTCTAATATGACGTGATCTATTGAGACAGTCATAGGTTGGTTCTTTTATTTTTTGAATAACTGGAAACAAACTCTCTTACCGAGTTTATTAGCATAAACACCCAAGTTTGCTCCACCACATTACCAAAGCCATTATCAGCATGGTATCTCTATTTTGACTTACATGTTTATTGTAAAACTCCATAAATGTTTCACCTCAGCTTGACCAGTGAAGTACCAAACAAACAATATGATTATAGGTGCCTCAACTGTAAATGACGTACAAAAACTTTATCATTTATGCTTTATAGGTCACTAGAATATGTTAACTGAAAAGATGTGAACTAAATTTCAATGCAGCCTTGCAGATGCATTGGGCGTAGTCTATTTGTTAGGAATCGATTATTGGATCATATATTTTTGATGAAAAATATGATTTTGTCAAGCTTGAATATTTACAAAAATTCAGAGTCATTGATTTTCAACCCTTAAAAAATCATTCTAATGTGTAGTAACCTGTCCAAAGGGTTTGTTTTTATAAAAATGAAGCATCTAGATCATATCCATATAGGGATGGAAGTGGAACGGGCCAAGGTGAGGGACAAGGTCTCCACCCCCGCATCGTCTCTAAGTTCTGCTCTTCATCCCCGCATGGGTTTTGATTTTAACCTTCATCCTCGGTTCAAACGGGGCGAGGCCCCATTTCTCCCCCGTCCAGTGCCATTCTTAAGGGTAGTTTAGTTATTTTATTAATGAGCATCGGGGATCGAGGATAGGACGGGGTGGGGCAGGGAAAAGTGTTAAGTCCATTTTGCCTTTCATCCTCACACGGGCTTTTGATTTTAACCTCCATCCCCGTCCCCATTTCATATCCTTCATTCCTAGTCAAAACAGGGCAAGGCGAGGCAGGGCTCCATTTTTGCCCCCAATCCACTGCCATTCCTACACCCGTACGGTAAAATTAAGAAAAAAAAATCATGAAAATCTCAGTTCATACTCCAATTCACATATTCTAGTGGCCCTATATATATATATATATATATATATATATATATATATATATATATATATATATATATATATATATATATATATATATATATATATATATAGAGAGAGAGAGAGAGAGAGGGAGGTGGTAGCCGCCCACCACTTTTTTTTGGCCTCCCATACTTTTGAAGGGGCTTTTCGTGTTTTACTTAAATTTGACTATACAAAAATACATTTTACATGCTTGATTTTATAACAATTGACTGTTGGATAGTCTGATTTCGACTAGATTGTAAGTTTTTATAAGGTTTAAAAGTCAACAGTATAAAATTTTTATGAATATTTTAGGCATAAAAATCATAATTTTTTTTTACTGGAAAAATACAATTCAAGTATCATTTCTTACCAAATCTACCATGCCGAACACATCTGCAGGGTCAGATTTGTAAAAAATAACATGAAAACACCAGTATGCCAGCTACCACTTTTCCTCTCTTTCATATATAAAAAGGTAAGGTGGTAGCCACTAACCCCTTCTCTAGCTAACTGGGTTTTCATGTTTTTCTTAAATCTGACCTGTATTTTATATGATTGATTTTATAAGAATAGACTCTTGGGTCATCAGATTCTTATACTCAAAAGGTTTTAATAAGGAATGTAGATGGAGAGAGAGTGACTATCTTAGTTCTAACTTTACACTGTTTTTCAATGAATAAAGATTAGATGGTAAAATTTTGTCACGTATATATAGGTACAATTTAGATATCTTAACCATTGATGACTAATGAATCTGATATTGTGTAACTATGGCCAGCAAAAACAACAGCGCGAGGTGCTCCCACATACATCTGGTGTGGGTCTGCCTAACCCCAGCTTGCCTTTTCAAAATATATATACAGCTGGTCCTAAATAAGGGTCACCATCAACCTGACTCTCCTTTGGCGGACTCTCTGACTGAGAAAGAAAGAGTGAAACACACGGCTCTTTGCCATTTCCCATACTGGGGAGGGAAAAGGACAACAAATAAAGAGAACCAGCCCTAACGCATCCAGCCGAGCCGGTCCTACAAGTAGAAAGAGCCAAAAGCCCAGCCGAAGCTTAAAGGGCAGCTGTAGAAACTAGAAAGGAGTGACTTCCACGCCACAGGGGGAAAAGCACATGGGGTGTGGGGGTTGGTTGAGGTCCCACCTAACCTCCTCATACACGCGTTCTCAACACCCCAAGATGTAAGGGACCACATTTTTACTGACACGTGTCCGAGCCTACAAAGGTTCAAAAAGCACGCTGGGGCTAACCCCCCTGGTCCTGCTAAGCTAACGGCCTCCAAAAGAGGCCCTCCAATTAGAGAGTGGATGGCGCCGAAATCGATGCCACTGACTGCACCCACTTTTCTTTCCCATGGCCAACACACAATGTGCCTACTCTCCTCAACCCTCATGCCTCTACTTTTTCTCCTCTTTCTAAATTCCTCCTCGCCAACCAAATCTAGTCAAATCTAATTGATTACATGGGGGAAAACCCAAGTGCCAAATCTCTCTTTCTGTCTCTCTCCATCCACATCTAGTCAAAATCAGATTAATTATATGGACAAAGCCAAGATTCAAAACTCTGTGTCTCTCTCTCTCTCTCTATCTGTCTGGTTGAGTGTTACATCCCCCATGGCCATGCTTATCGAGGCTTATCCATTTTTTGTGCATTCCATTCCGAGTCCTTGTTACCCACATGCCCAATGCTCAAATGGCAGCTTACTACTATTGTTTGTACATGTCGAGATAACCCCACTAAATTAATATGTTATTGCATGAAAAAATCTGGAGTAGGCGAGAGGGAGTTAATTTCATTCCCCTGACACCCAAAGTGCCAAAACCACAAATTTATGTGGGCTTCAATCTTTTTCACTAGGAGTAGGAAGTGTGTGGCAGGATAGACATGCGTGGCTGTTACCCCCATAATAACATCAGATTTTGGGCACGTCATTTGGATTGAGCACTGTTGTAAAGAACAGCAAGTTTTAGGAATGTTTCTTGTACCATATGGAATTCCACGCATAACTTCTGGGAAATGGAGTCGAGCAATAGGAATTGGAAAGATCATTGAGTCCATAAAGTGGACTGCACTGGCGAATTGGGTAAGGGTTGGATAAGGATCAACTGGTTATGGATTTTATACCAAAAATGAAACGTTCCACTTTACAGAATTTGTTGGAAGCTAACTAAATTTAGCTACTTTTGATAGACATCTACACCTACGTGTACAGATAATGGAACCACCTTGGCTCTTGGAACAACCAAGTCGTGGCATGTTTGTATTAAGGTAAAAGTGTGAAACATATATTAAGGATATTAATTGGACTCGGTCCAAAGAGGTCACTTCCTTAAAAGTGACGCTTTAGTCTGTCACCACGTTTGTTGAAGATGACGACAAGAGCTGTGAGATTATGTGGTCTCTCTCTCTCTCTCTCCCCTTAAGGAAAAATAAAATTTGTTTCCAGAGTGGTACTAAACCATGCACCAAAATTTATGGTGGTAATTAAGATCTTGATTTGCATAGATATTATCTGCAAAAAGAAAAACTAACAAGTGGATCATGTTTGGCATATTCTGTTTCCCATTTTCATGTGTAAACTCGACTCCAACCCGATGTTTTGAGTCGTTTTTAAACCATTCTTATCATCATGGTTGTTGGGCCATCGACTCTTGATCACGTTGAAGATACGGCATGTTAGAGTTGATTAAACCTGTTGATGTAGTAAACAAACCATATTAGACGCATTTGTATGGTTAAATACTTAAATCTAACAGTTGGTTATTAAATCCATAGTGTTTACCACCATAGGTTTTGGTTGATACCATGGTTGAGAATCGTCATAGATTTTCTGAGAGAGAGAGAGAGCACATTCGCACAATCCCAAAAGTAGGTATCTTGGTTGATCCGAACCATATAAATATATATATAGAGAGAGATCTGTCTTCTGAAATGTAACTTATTTTAACATCGACTTGGAACCGAAGCAGGTTTATGCATTTTTCTCTTTCTAGAATGTAATCACCATTACTATTGACTTTTACCTGTGTTTCTGTGTGCGTTTGGAGAGAGAGAGAGAGAGGATAAGGATCACTTAGGCTGGTTTGATAGTGCAATGATTATAAGAAAATTTGCTCGGTGATCCTTGTGCATGGAAAGAAGAGCTAATAAAGAAGATGCGCATGCCTTTTTGATGGATTCACAGCTTGGGCTCATCATCTTTTATCATTTTTAATCACTCTTACCCATTTGCCATTGGACTAAGATGTGTTGTCTTCATACCGACACGACTCCCTCTTGTTTCCCATCTTCTAACCCCAAAATGATGCCAAAAGATGCGCCAAATCCCCATGCTCTCTCAATCGTCAACCCTAGGATGTTATCCTAGTCTATAACCAACCTTATTGCTTTGTAAAAGATTACTATTATATTACTCTTGTTATTCAACGGGCTTAATAACAAACGGTATTGTTCTATCATCTACTGAGATTCCGCGTGATGTCCTAGCCATTACAAATATCACCAACAAAATAAAATTCAGTATAAAGCATAGACTATAGTCTCCTATTGTGGGCTAAGGCGTCTTGTGTCCTTTCTCTTTTAATAATGTAATATACATTGGAAAATGGGTTTTTGGGGATGTGAGTACCTTTCTGCACTCATGTGCCAATCCTTGCATTGCGCCATTTTTTATGCATTACTTTGCTATTTTTTATGTGTGCCTCCTTATTGGTAGTCAATTTTGTTGCTCCAGAGAAACTTCCTCTACCGCCACTTTCTCTCTACTTTCCCCATATTTTGTATTTAATTTATATCTTATTGGCACACTAAGCAATTGAGCATATTCTCCTCTAATTGGGTGCCATTCTTTTGGACCACATTGCATTAACTAACAGATTCTCACATAAAAGAGACAAAAAGCAGTGATTTGAAGCTTTGAATCATAAGGCTTCTAGAAGATAGAGCCAAGTTAGTGAGATAATGAAGAAACTTAGGCTCCGGTGTTGACGAGATAATGAAAATGAAAATGAGGCTGGAGTTGTCAACAACATTCTTGGGAGGATGGAGTTGAAAATGATGCATCTCCACTCCCAACACCAACCTCATCTTCTAAAATGGGGTTCCCAAACGCCCGTGAAGGTAGGTGGTATTGATTACACCTTCATTAAATACCATCTTCACTCTCACCCATCTTCTCAATAATATCGAGAGCATATTTTCTTTGAGATAAAAACATCTCTTGTTTGGACCTAACCAATTCGATTCCCATAAAGTATTTGAGTTGGCTAAGGTCTTTAAGATGAAACTGATCATTGATATGAGATTTGAGTTCTTCGATATGAGATTTATTATATCCAGCGATGATGATGCTGTCGGCATATACCAATATGAACATTTGACTTTGTTTTTCAATGCAGGAAAATAGAGAATAGTCTGCATTTGATTGTATGAAACTGACTTTAAGTACGATGACAGTTTATCAAAACAATTTCTTGAGGACTGCTTAATTCCATAGAGAGATGTGTATAACCGACAAACGTGTTGCGCCCTCTTACTCTAAAACCTAGGAGACATTTGCATGCAGACCTCCTCATCTCTCCATGAAGGAAAGCATTGTTAACGTCAATTTGAAATATGTACCAATTATGTATGGCAACAACGACAAGCAGACAACAAACCGTAACAAGTTTAGCTATGGATGCATAGTCTCATTGTAATTGATACCTTTAATCTGCGTATAGCTCATAGTAGGGGTGGCAATCGGGTCGGGTTGGCGGGTTGGCGGGTCGGGTTGGTGGGTTGGCGTGTCAGCATACCTCAACCCGAACCCGACCCGTTTATTAAACGGGTCGGCTGTGGCAAACACGAACCCGACCCGTTTAATAAACGGGTAACCCGACACGACCCGCCAACCCATTTAATAAATGGGTTGGGTCGGGTAAACGGGTTTTCAGGTTCGCGGGTCAGGTTGGTGGGTTGACAGATCGGGTTGGCAGGTAGGCAGGTTGGCGGGTCGGGTTGGCGGGTCGGGTTGGCTGGTTGACCCACCCGCCTAACCCGTTTATTAAACGGGTCAGCCGGGTTGGCGGGTTGGCATACCCCCAACCCGAACCCGACCTGTTTAATAAACGGGTTACGCGGGTCGACCCGTTTATTAAACGGGTTGGCTTAAGCCCAACCCGAACCCGCCTAAGAGGCGGGTTGGCGGGTCGTGTCAGAAATTGCCACCCCTAGCTCTTAGTGACTAGCCCTGCTTTATACCATTTAGTAGAGCCACCCGATCTATATTTGATTTTCTAGTTTCACTTACATCTAATAGGTTGCTTCCCTTGAGGTAAATCCATGATTGATCGAGTATTGTTCTCTTTAAGTGCTCAAATTTTCGCAACCATGGCATCACACCATGGGTGTTTCATGGCTTGGGTAAACTTCCTTGGTTCTAGGTTTTGAGTGATGGCAGATAGAAAAACATGGTGGTTGTGAGAAAATTTATCATATGCTAGGTGCTTAATAAGAGGGAGGTGAGTGCTGAGAATCATGTCACGCGAATCGTCTGATTAAAGAACAGAAGCTGCAGAATAGTACTTGTAATCCTTGAGATATGATGGTAGTTGGCAGATCCGATTTGTTTTTCTGACAAGTTGAATTGGAGTTGCGATAAAAACAAGGGTTGGATCCACAACGTCTGGAGTGGGAGGACTAGGCTACAAAATAGGATCTTGGACGTGGGTGTGACTATGATCGACCAACACAAGTTGGCAATTTTGATTTGGCATATATGTTTCTTCAGGCTCGAGTATTGGCATGGGTAATATATTATTAGCATCATTGTCAATTAAGCAATTAATGATCATGAAAAGGAAAAACAGTTTCATAAAATTTGACATCTTTACTAAAAAAAATTTATGATTGTCAAAATCATATACTCGATAACCAACTTGACCTTAGGGATTTCTTCAAAAAATGCATTTTAGAGCACAGTTGTCAAAAATATGAGCATGATGAATATTAAAAGTATAACAAAGACACCTGAAAATACAAAAATGATGGTATTTGGGCTCTTTGTTATGTAGTACCTTATATGGTACATTTTTCATCAAAGGTTTTGAGGGAAAATGATTTATCAAATAAGTCGCGGTGAGAATCCACTCACCCCAAAACTTGATGGGTAACCTGAAAATGAAGAGCGCGACTAATATTTAATAAGTCTCTATGTTTGTGTTTGATGACCTCATTTTGCTGAGGGGTTGTACTGCAACTATGCCGATGATTGATTTCTTTTTCTCGAAGATATGTTGTCATATCATTAGAAAAAAATTCAATATTATTATCAAAGCAAAGATTTAAAATGGTAGCACTAAATTGGGTTTGAATCATTACAATAAATTTTTTAATGATGTCATAAGTTTTAAACTTATATCGCATGAGGTACACCCATGTGCATCGACTATAATCATCAACTATGGTCAAGAAGTATTGTACTCCTGACATCGATGGGGTTTGATATGGATCCCATACGTCATGGTGGATCAATTCAAACCACTTAGAAGATGATATAAGGCTATTAAGAAATGATAATCTAGTTTGTTTAGCCATATGAAAAATTGATCAATTATCATGAGATATATGCTCATTCACTTTATTTGAATTAACAAGAATTTAAAGACTAAATTTGATAAATGGTCAAGTCTAAAATGCCAAAGAAATGAGGAAGAAGAAGCATTAAAAGTGCCTTTACCATTGATCTCAAGAATGTAAGGGTAACCTGCAGCCTACCCAATCTTCATATTAGAGTGTGGGTCTTAAAAAGGACAATAATCTTCTTTAAATGTAACTTCACACTTTAGATCTTGAATTAATTTACTAACAGAAACGTGGTTGAATTGGAATTGAGGAACATATAAAATGTTGGACAATGTGATTTTTGGTGACAATGACTTTTTCAACGTGTGTAAAATGAGTAGAAGACCCATCAGGAAGGCCGATGGGAGGGTATGAAACACATACATGGGAGAAAATATTATTTAAAGAATTTTTATGTGGTATGTGATTCATGAATCAATGATCCAAACTTGAGACATCGATAGGGTTTAGAGGGATAACCTACCTGCAAGGTTGGCCATGGGTGATAGAATTGGATTACCTAAGTTAGCCATGGTCATGGTTTTTGTCATATTGTTCTTGAGTGAATTGAGGGACAACAAGGTTCAAGTTCAACTTCTCTTGATCTGTTCCGGTTGGGTTGGCATTAGCCTGGCTGTTGGAATGAGCATTGAAAGAACTCCCTGGTCGGTTAGGAAAACCATGAAGATAGTAACATTTTGTGACCTAATTTATCACGATTGTCACATTTTGGATGTGCTCAGCCTTGAAATGGTTTTGGCTGATCAAATTTCATGATCTCATTGGTGTGTGATCTCAGGTGAGACATAAATTTATTCCTTTGTCTAAAGGCATTCTTTTAACCAGTCTTGGGAAGAATGATTCTAAAACTGAGAGTAACGTAGAAAATTATCATCCCACCTACGTGTTTAATCTATAACGTCTATTTCCAAAAACCAATGGTATGGATCAATTTTTCTTTTTTTCAAAGAATAGACTTGTTATTATCGAATAAGGGGGTGTTTGTGTGTCACAGTAACATTCTCCATGGAGAGTGTTACAGCGGAAACAAAGTCTGACCACCCCCCGTCAGATTTTGTTTTCTCTGTAAATGAGGGTGAAGCGTGGAAACATGTTGGTGGGTGGGGAGTTTTTTGCGCAGAGGAAACTTCCTATGTTTGCATGTACCACGTCTTTGTGATATGGGTTCCACAAAAAGGACTTTTTTACTATAGAAAAAAGCCTTTTTTGTGACATGCAAACAGGCCCTAAGGTGAAAGGTGGATTCATTTTCCCACCGATTTGAAGCACACGATTTCCCTATGGAGTGTTAGAACTTTCTTTCATTGTTCTATGTTCTACCTTTTTAACACTGGAAGCACATTCCTCCACTTTTCTAACTAAAATTATATAATGGTTTGACTATTAGAATTTTGATGTAGTTGATTACTGCATTGTATAAACTTGAAATAGCAAATACATTAGTTGTATCATACTATCATTGACCTCATTGACCCATGGCATCCAGGGGTGGACATCAATTCTGTGGTTAAGGGTCGGTGAATTATCCATATATGTGGATTCATGTTGGAGTACATGGATCAAATATCGTCATATTTGGCCCGCATAATTTATTTATTTTTTACCTCATGTGCAATGCCAAATCTATCATGTTAAAACGAGATTGATAGGTTCAATTTTATATAAAGAACCAACATGGAAAATGCAAAACGCCCATCTCAATCCAGGGAAGTGGTTAGAGATCACCATGATACAATGCACTTCATCCATAAAAGACCTTGTGATCAAGAAAGGAGGAGAATTTGAAGAGGGAAACTCATAGGGGCAGGTCATGTTGACCAAATCTGACCCCATAAATGTGTTTGGAATGGTCAGATTAGAGGGGATCGACCCTTGGATCATGTTTTTTGGCATAAAATTCTGATTTTTTGAGGGGTAAGATTTTAATATATTGTAGGCTGTAGATATTTCAACTCCCCAAAACCCCATAATATTAGAAATCATAACCCGAGGGTTGATCCCTCCACAACCAAGCATGTAGATCACATTTGGAAAGCCTGGTGTAAAAAAATAATATAAAAATAAATAAATAATAGTCTTTTTCACTCATGATGTTGGAAGCCATGAGTGTAGCCAATATATATATATATATATATATATATATATATATATAAAGTTTTCAATTTTTTAAGCATATTAGAGAAGTTTTATGGTAAAATAATTGATAAATGAATGGTTCATATCACATCTAAATTTTAAAATAAAAATTAAGGTTTCCAAAGCAAGTTTTCTAGGAAACAACCAATGAACGTATAGGTGGATTCAGATTAAGCCAAAGCCACCTGTAATGTTGAAATATATACTGAACATCCGTCCACACTAATGTGTAAGCTGTTAGGAGGAGCCAACTACTTTTTTTCGTATTAGAGGAGCCAACAACTTTACGTATATAGGCTGATGATGTATAAACGAGTTGAAAAAAGAGAGAAAACAGTGAAAACACAACCCCTGCATGAACCGAAGCTTCGTGACTCCCTGGGGTCAAGGGGTAAGCCCGCTAAGTTTTACGCTGTCAGTTCAGCGACCGTAAGTATAGCAGACACTACTAGTTCTCAGATTTTTGGGGGTCGTTTCTCCGTGTAAATATTAAAAAAAACACAAAGCTATTCAAAAAAAGGAAAAAAAAAAGCAAGAACAAAATATATGGTCAATAAAGGAAAAGCGAATCCTGTAAAACGCTGAGTGAGATTAGCAATCTCACCCAACATTTACAACCACAAAACCCACTGCACTGTACTGTAGCTTAGTACAAGTGGGACCGCTGGGTGAGATTGCTGTTGTGAGACTCACATTTACTTTGTTGTAAATTCTTTTTGTTACTTTGATACAACTTGGATGGGGTATATATTGTTATCATCCCATGATTTCAGGATCAGATAACAGAAAAACAAACTTTAAATACGGATTGTTTACAAATGGATATCCTTGATTTTAGGATTTGTTTTATGGTATCTTGATCTTTTAAGATCTGTAGGCTCCTCCTCCTTAGCAAGTTTGACACAGTTGAAACGTCTCCAGCTCTAGCTAGGCAGATTGAAGACGTCTCCAGTAGGCAGAAGCGTATTGATGTATATCACTCAACACTCCCCATCAAGTTGGTTCATGAGGATTGATCATGCCCAACTTGCTCGATAGATACACAAGTTGATCCTGGCTGAGTGCCTTGGTAAATATATATGCTCGTTGATGTCTACTTGGGATGAACTTGGTTTCAATAACTCTTTGCTGCAAATTTTCTCTTACAAAGTGTCAATCAAGCTCAATGTGCTTGCTCCGTTCATGAAACACCTGATTTGCAGCTATGTGAAGGGTCGATTAATTGTCACAATATAAGTGTGTCAGTTGGCTTTGAGGACATCCAAGGTCATTGAGAAGGTATCTTAGCCATGCAACTTCACTGACAGCTCCTGCCATGACAATATTTTGATTTTGTCGATGATCTTGATACTGTAGGCTGCTTCTTTGTCTTCTATAAAATAGGACTTTCACCAAGTACCGTGCAATAACCTGTGGTAGAACTTCGGGTAAAAGGACAACTGGCCTTGTCTGAATCTACACAACAAGATAATCCCATATCCTCTTTTGAACTTAGAAGAATTCCTTGCCATGGTGTCCCTTTCAAATATCGAAGTAACTTCATTGGCAGCTTCTCAATGTGGCTCTCTAGGCACTTGCATAAATTAACTCAGAATGTGGACTGCATAAGAAATATCTGGGTGAGTTATCGTTAAATAAATGAGTCTCCCTATGAGTTGCCTTCAGGAGTTGTCCCATATGCTCCAACTTGAGATGTTGTTCCATAGGTATACTGTTAGGCTTGGACCCAAGATATCCATCATCTTTCAATAGCTCTAGAGTGTATTTTCTTTGATTTAGAAAAATACCTTGTTTGGAATGTGCCACTTCAGTTCCTAAAAAATATTTCACTTTTCCCAAATCTTTAATATGAAAACAATGATCTAGAAATCCTTTCAGTTTGTGTATGATTTCATCATCATTTCCTATTATGATGAGATCATCCACGTACACGAGAACAAATGTATGCTTATTGCCTGAAACCTTGGAAAACAAAGAATAATCGACAATCGACTATTTAAAACTAGCTTGTTTGAGAGCATTTAAGAACTTAGCAGACTATTGACTCGATTCTTGCTTGAGCCCATACAACGAGTTGTTTAGTTGACAGACATGTGTTCCTCCTCATGTGAGAATCCTGGGGGCAACTTCATATAGATCTCTTCATCGAGATCTTCATGAAGAAAGGTATTATTTGCATCCAGTTGGTGTAAAGGCCAATTAGATTTAGCGGCAATTGAAAACAAACACCACATTGTAACCAATTTTGCCACAGGAGCGAAGATGTCATGGTAATCTACTCCCTCCTGTTAAGTATACCCCCTAACAACAAGCCTTGCTTTGTACCGTTTGATGGTTCCATCAGACTTAAACTTAATTTTGAAAACCCGTTTTGATTTGATAGCTTTCTTTCCTGGAGGCAAGACAACGATTATCCAAGTTTTGTTTTTCTCAAGAGCCTTGATTTTAGTTTCCATGGCTTTTCGCCAATTCTCATCTTCCATGGCCGTATGGTAATCCCTTGGCTCATCATGTCAGGAAATTGACACAAGAAACGCTTGGTGTGAGGTAGACAATTGAGAAAATGATAGGAATTGAACAAGGGGATATGCAGTTCCCTTCAATTTAGAAGTTGATATAAGTGCATAAAGGGCATCATGATTACATTGATAATCATCTAAATAAATAAGTCTGATTTTGGTTCGATTGGATTGCCTAATAAGCACTTATCATTGTTTGGCTTAGGAGGATTTCGATTGGCATTGGATTCAGGTTGAAGATGGGATCCGATGTGTTCAATGACCAATATCAACGACATTAGGTGACTTAAGTTTTTGATTCAGAATGATCACCACTATCGACAATGGTTCTAACCATTTCAAGAGGTTTCAATTTTTTATTTATGGGCAATGATAATACAACATCATTTACCAGTTTGTTAATTTGATTTTTGATAGGAAGTATATTTTCATAAAATATCACATCCCGACTAACAAAGATGGATTGTGTTTCAAGAACAAAACATTTGTATCCTTTTTTACAAAAAGGGTATCCTACAAACACACATCTTTGAGAACGAGGATCAAATTTGTGTTTGTAGTGGATGTTATGAGCGAAGCATAGACATCCAAAAACCTTTAAAAGTTTAGAATTTGGTTTGGTTTCAAAAAGCATCTCATGAGGTGATAGGAGTACAATTTATCAAGTAAGCAGTGGTAAGAATACATTCTCCTCAAAATTTGATAGCCAAATCTGCTTGAAATCGCACTGCTCACGCAACTTAAAGCAAATGCCTATGCTTTTGTTCAACCACCGCATTTTGTTGTGGGGTTGTTACATAGCCATGTTGGTGAGATATCCCATTTTGTCTTAAAAAAAATTGAACATCATGAGAGAAAAGCTCAATTCCATTATCAGATCGAATACCTTTGAACCTAACTTGTTCTACTAAAGTCATCAACGACAGTGAGAAAATAATGTGCTTCGGTGATTGATGGTGTAGAATAACCAACTCATATATCAAAATGCACTAAATCAAAGGGTTGCAAAGATCAGATCTTACTAGAAGGAAAAGGTAAACGAGTTTGCTTAGCGAGAGGACATATATCACAATGACAATCATTGAATCTAATCAAGTCACATGTTTGGGACAAAAGTTTCAAATGTTGACTAGATAAGTGACCTAGTCTCCAATGTCATAAATCAAAATCACTTGCACAGCTTAATAAGAATGAGAGAACGAAAAGAACATTGTCAAGCATAATGTTTGGTGTAATGCATGCTTTACCTATATGTGTGACAGGAGAAAAAGAGTCATTAGGCAATTTGTCAGGTTTAGAAGGAAGATATTTTTGACAATGATTGGACGAGTGCAACACTTGCTCCCGTATCCAAGATCCATGAATTAGAAAAAAAGAAGTGATACTAGCATGGTGATTACCTATCATATTTGCCAAGTGTATTGCTCCATGATAAGCTGATGAACCAAATTACTTGATGCGTTCTCCGCTTGAACATGCATTGCACTTTGATTCTTTGTGGGAAAACCGTGAAGAGCATAACATCGGTCCTTCGAGTGACCGAGCTTTATGCAGTGGTTACATTTGGGACAGTCTCTGAAGGGTCTTTTCCATGCCCTTCCTTTGCAAATAGACTAGATTTTCCTCCATTCATTGCTGCTGCCATATTTCCTTCAATAGTGGGAATCAGCAAGTCTCATTGTCGCTCTTCTTGCAACAAGAAATTATATGCTTTATTCACAGTGGGCCATGGATCCATTATCAAAATTTGACTAAGCATTGCCGTATATGACTCATTCAGTTCCATCAAGAACTGAATGAACCTCTCCTTTTCATGTATGTCAGAGAATTTTAGGCATCTCACACGAACAAGCAGTAGGAATTATCTGAGTTGATGGTTCATCCCACAATATTTTCATCTTTGTAAGATATGTCGCGATGGACAAATTTTATTGGTGTAAGGTCACAATGGCCTGCTAAATTTGAAAGATGCATGGACCATTAGTTTGCAAGAACCTTTCTATGAACTCATTCCATATTGCGGTTGCAGTCTGACCATGGATAACACTTTCAGATAACTCTTTTGAAATTGAGTTCAAGATCTAGGAAATTATCATATTATTGCATCTCGTACAGGCAGCAAACTTTGGGATGGCGATTCCTGATGAATCCCAGTTTGTTTTGGCTGAAAGAGCAACGGTCGTTGCTCTACTCCATGATGAATGGTTATCACCGGTCAATGGGTTTGACACGAGCACCTGACCAGGATTCTCAGAGTGGTGCAAAAAAAATGGGTTCTCAATGGAATCCAATTGACTGTGTGGGTCAGATTCATTGGCAGAGCTTGTGCTGTTTGAATTTTCGTTGCTCATGATTGACGATGGGAAAATGCGGTAGGAATGACAAAATACGCAGAGAATGAAACTTACAGCAGCAGAAATAGGTACGCTCTGATGCCATGTTTTGAGACGCACATTTACTTTGCTGTAAATTCTTTTTGTTACTTCGATACAACTTGGATGAGGTATATATTGCTATCGTCCCATGATTTCAGGATCAGACAACAGAAACAAAAAAAAAACATATATCTAAAATACAGATTGTTCACAAATGAATATCCTTGATTTTAGGCTTTGTTTTATGGTATCCTGATCCTTTAAGATCTGTAGGTTGCTCCTCCTTATCGATATCTTCAGCTAGGCAGGTTTGTAACAGTTGAAACAGCTCCAGCTAGGCAGATTGAAGACGTCTTCAGTAGGCAGCGTATTGATGTATATCGCTCAACAATTGTTAATCTCACCCAACGTTTTATAGGA
Source organism: Nuphar pumila (assembly GCF_984573655.1). Classification (NCBI taxonomy): domain Eukaryota; kingdom Viridiplantae; phylum Streptophyta; class Magnoliopsida; order Nymphaeales; family Nymphaeaceae; genus Nuphar; species Nuphar pumila. The sequence goes on from NC_143253.1 coordinate 137,304,828, forward strand.
TCCGCTTTCCAATAAAGGTAGCCAATAGAAGAAGAAATTTGAAGTGTGAAATCATATCTAGAGATAAGAGAAAACCAGAAGAATGACACTAAAGATGTTTGTCACAGTTTTATGTTTTCTCCAATCCAGCGACGGATCCAGAAATCCTTTTTTTAGATGAGCAAGCTGGGGTTAGGCAGACCCCCACCAGTTATACAACCATACCATGGGGATTTGAACCTGCAACGTCCCAAACACAAAGTGGTGTGCACTCACTGCTCCTACCAAACAAGCTGATTCCCTCATTGGTGGAGCCAAAAATCTAAACTAGGGCCAGCACAAATATATATAGTAAAAAAGGAAAAATAGTTATTAATAAACTATACTAATAATATGTAATATATATATATATATATATATATATATATATATATATATATATATATATATAGTACCTTTTGCAATTGACAACATAGATTTTTCATACTTGGAAAATAATTCATAATTGATTCATTGCTAATTGATAAAAAAATGAAATCCCTAGTATTCTAACTAAAATCAAGCATGTATTATTCTTGGGTTCATGTTTAATGCTAATTGAAAAAAATGCATAAAACCCTAAAACCATAATTAAATTTTCATGACCATTTATAAAATCAAATCAAAACCCTAATATACAAACATCATCAATTTTACATTCATGCTAATTGATAAAAAAATAAAACCCTTAATATTCTACTAAATCAAGCATTCATTATTCATGGATTCATAATTCCTAATAGTAATTAAAAAATACAAAAAACCCTAAAATTATAACTAAACATTTATGTCATTATAAAAAATAAATCAAAACCATAAATCGTAACAAACATCATTCATAGATATGCTAATTGAAACAAGCTTCACAATTTGAATACTAAAAACCAAATTAAACACACCTCACTTTTCCAAATATAATGAAAATGCTACTCTCGACAGAGAGCCTGCATTTCATGCTACCTACCTCCTACTTAGCAATGGACATAATCACAATAATTGGCCACATATTCAGACCAGGTTAAGGTTGCATTGGAACCTAGCCAATAGATCTGAACCAGATCCAATAGGTTGGACGCAGATCAAGTATAGTCCAAACCCATGATCCAACCTTTGCAGTACGCTTCCAGTTGGATCTGCATTATTCTGGATCTAGTCTGCTATGATCAAGTCAGGCAGTAAACTCGTCAAGCATATTTTGGTCAGATCTTGACAATGAAACCATATCAGCCCACTTTTAAGCGGGTTGAACCTATGAAATAAACATATTCAACCTCTTTAGAACCTGCTTCAACCAAATGGCAGTCTCGGTTCAATTTTTTGGACTTGGATTTGATCCTAGATCTAAAGTTCATGTTAAGCATTCATATATCTAGAATGAAGTTCTTTTAACAAGATGACTATGTCATGCCTTGGTCTAGATCTGACCATTGTCCAACAAATCTGAGTCAGGACCTAAATTTGAGATGACAAAGTGGAATCTGGATATGGATCTAACATGGTTATTCTGGCATGAAAAATTCGCACACTAGTTATTCTGGCATGAAAAATTCGCACACTAGTTATTCTGGCATGAAAAAGAAATCAGGTCGGGTGGTGACCACCCTGACCGGATCTCTTATTGGGTGGGCAGTCGGGTCAGGGCGGGCATTGCACACCCTGACCTTAACACCCCCTATTGGACGGATTTTTTGGTCAGGGTACTACCCTGGCCTCAATGTAATGTGGTTCCATCACTACTGCTATTTATTGTCTCACCTGCAACTCACAAGGAGAACACAAGTTTGATTCAAGGTTACAGGAAACACTATAAGAGGGTGGGGAATGTGTTTCCCGAGAATGTTCGCAAAACAGGAAAAACTGTGCTTTTGAATCATTTGAAAAAACACCAAAAAAATTTATGGAAAACATGTTTCATATATGTTTCCCACGTATTTCCCATACGTTTCCCAAGCATTTCCCTTTCGTCAGATACATGTTTCTCATGTTCGGTTCCATTACTTCACTATGTTAACACAATCTACACTTTTTTATAGTCCACCCACATTCACAAATATTGGTATTGGTTATATCTCGATGAGGTTATTTTGACCAATATTATAGGTTAGGAGATAAATCTCAGGAAAAGCACAGTTCTTATATATATATATATAAACAAAAAAATAAGAAAATATCATGTTTAGATAATAAAATACATATATAATAAAGAAATAAGTAAAAAAATACAAAAGAAAGAAGAAAAACATATTTAAGATGTAAACAATAAATAAAAATAGTAAAAATAATTTATTATATCATGATATTATTATAAGAATATCATGATATTCTCATGATAATATCACAATATAATCAAATTTATGATATTTTTAAAATGTCACGATATTTTACCTATAATATTGTTTGCTGAAAATACAGCGATAATTAATATCACGGTATTTAAAAAATATTGCTGATATCTGTGACTATGATTCCACCCAAACAAGTGAAACACTGGCCCACAAGTATTCTCAACATCAAGAATTCCGACCTCAGAGATCCAAACGCACCGTTCATCACCTACCAACTTCACTGCCAAGCCCATCAAGCCTTGATGTAGTTTTAGGATATTTTTGACGCCTGAGGGTAGTCTAGTTGGTCAAAAAAAAATCCTAGACAAGCACTTTTAGGATGTCAGAATTCGAATTATAACTTACCCTACGAGAACAGAATGTGAAAAGTGGATTTACAATTAAACTGTTCATGATCATCATAATGTTATGTCACCATGGTGGTGTTCAGTGCTTAGATTGAGTTCATTCTATTATCCATTCTCCTTTCGCTTTATCCAGTGAAATTTTAATTAATTTATAACAGTTTCAGAGTGTGAAACATAACATCAAAGTGTCGGGATGAAAGGTCACGGATAAAGCGTAAGTCATCTTTTGGCTAGCAAATATTTCGCTTTAAGATGGGCAATGAATAGAAATATTATAAATCATTTTGCTGCACTTTGCTACCTTAATCAGTGAATCAACCAACTAGTTACACCCAACTTCGACCTTGTGGTAAAGACACCCACCCCACTCAATGGGTTTTGAACCACGATCATCTCATGTCAGGTGACAAACCACAGTCGCTCTAATAGGCAATGACCTCTTGCTTGTTACTCGTCCCTGGCTAATGGTTTTATGGCACACACCCAATCATGAGAGCATGACTGGATGGCTGTCAAATGGAATGGAATGATTTTGCAGGTTTATCCACATTTGCAAGAACTAGGCAGGGGTGGATAGTATAATTGATATTGGGGATGATGGATTATTGATTCGATGATTTGAGCAATTAATTCCACCACAATATCTGGAGTTAGATCATCAAGCAAATGACACAAAGGCTACCGTCACGATCAAGTGATGCTTGTTGGGTTCAGCCTGCCCATAAACAATGAAATAGAGGGAAGGCGTACCTGATGCTGCCATCGGTGAACCGGGATCGGTAGCTGGCGATGGCTGAAGCAAAGGAAGCTGCTGGTGATGGCTGAACAGGAGAAAGCTTCTCTTCAGTCGGACTACTGCCCTCCACGAGCGCAGGCTTCTGGATGCAGTCAGTGAGCAAGATTTGTTCTCTCACCGGATGAAAAAAATACTGGATGAAAGGTAAGGCTCTCGACCTCTTTTCCCTTTTTGTTTTTCCTCTATATTTTTATTGTATTTTTCTGTATACACTGTATTTTGAGGGTCACTCATGATACCCTTTTTATAGGCACAAAGTGAGAACGGTTTGCGTAACCGTTTCCCCTGATTCTGTGCGAGTTTATCAGAAAGAGCATCTTTCGTGGGGATGTTATCCATATCGTGGGTAACCACCACCACTTGCGGTAGTTTATCTCAATATTCTTCCACTTGTTCCGACGATAAACCCTTAACCAAAAAACTTTATGGGAATGACTTGATGAATAAATTGGTCTTTATAATCTATTATATAGATCCTTAGTTGAATCTCTAATCCTTATGAGATTAACAATAAACAAGTAATAACGAGAATCAATGAGCTGAATGTGATCACTTTATTCATATGCATATGTCAAAAAGAGTTTAACAAGCTCATCCTCAATACATGTTCGAAATATAATCCCGGTGCTAGCCCTTTAGTAAGTGGATCAACAATCATCTCTTTGGTACCAATATTAACAATATGCACTAGATGATTCTCTGTCATTTATTTAACAACAAAATACTTTAGCTCTATAAGATTGCATGACGTAGTACTTTTGTTGTTGTTCGAAAAGAACACTGCAGCTTCATTATCACCGTAGACCTTCAGTGGCTTCTCAATGAAATCAATCACCTTGAACTGTGATATGAAGTTTTTCAATCATATGGCCTGCGAGGTAGTCTCGTACAATGCTATGAATTCTATCTCCACGGTGTGAACAACAGTGTTCGTCTGCTTTTCACTCCTCCAAGAGATCATGCCCCCAACAAGTAAGAAGACGTACCCAATAGTAGACTTTCTACTATCAAGGCATCCTCCTAAGTCCGCATCTGAGTAGCCAATGACCTCGAGGTGATCAACTTTATAATATGTCAACATATAGTCTTTTGTCCCCTGCAAATACCACAAGACTTTCTTGGCAGCCTTCCAATGGGGTATGACTGGGATAGACTGAAATCTACCAAGCACCCCTACTACAAAAGAGATATCTGAACGAGAACAAGTCTGCGCATATTGAAAGCTGTCAATAACTGATGCATATGGATAAGCACTTATCTGTGCGTTTTCAACATCGTCTTGTAGACAATCCTTTAGGCTCAGCTTATCACCTTTTGATATGGGTGTTGAACTAGGAGAACAATTCCCCATCCCATATCGCTTTAACACCTTATTTATGTACGATCTTTGGGAGAGGCCTAGAAAACCTTTTGCTCTGTCTCAACAGATCTCAATGCCAAGTACATAAGCAGCCTCACCTATATCTTTCATATCAAAATATGATGCAAGAAATTGTTTTGTCTCTGAAAGCAACTTTATATCGTTGGTTGCAAGCAAAATGTCATCCACATACAATATCAATATAATGAACTTACTCCCACTTTCCTTAAGGTATATACATTGATCAATAATATTTTCTGTAAACCCGAAAGTCACAATGACTTGGGAAATTTTAATATACCACTGTCGGGAGGCCTATTTAAGTCCATATATAGATTTGTTAAGCTTGCAAATCAGACGATCATTTTTAGAGAAACCAAGAGGTTGATCCATGTATACCTCTTCATTCATATCCCTGTTGAGAAACATTATTTTCATATCGATCTGATGTAGCTCTAAGTTATAATGAGCTACGAGGGCCAAAATTATTCTCATTGACTCTTTAGTTGAGACAGGAGAAAATGTCTCATTATAGTCAATGCTCTCTATCTGGGTGAACCCTTTAGCAACCAATCTTGCCTTATGTTTCTCTATGTTACCTTTGGAGTCATTTTTTTATCTTAAAGACCCATTTACACCCTACGAGTTTTACTCCCTTAGGTAACTTGACAATATCTCACACTTGATTTTTAGCTATAGAGTCTAACTCTTCTTTCATGACTTTTATCTAGTGTGTAGATTGTTTGCTTTCCACAACTTTCATAAAGGTCAACGGGTCATCATCTATATCTATGAAATCACCATGCTCCTGAAGGTACACCACATAATCATGATGTATGATAGATCTCCTATTTCTTGGGAATCTCTAAACAGATCGTTCTTCAGGCTCATATTGAACTTGATCATCACGTTCGTGCTCTTCTGCATTATCCACAATAGGTTCACTTTGGATTTGTGCATCAACAACCGGGTGATCAACCACATCATCATTAGGAATAATAATGTGGTATCTTTCAGTGTTTTCGTTAACAGGTAATGAAACTGGATCATATACTTCCTTAAAACCAAGGTTTTGAATTACACTTAATCCTATTGAACCACCTTCTAGGAATTTTTCCTTATTTGTTTCAATAATCTGTGGTAAATGAGATGAGCAATAAAACCTGTATCCTTTTGATCTCTCTGGATAACCAATGAAATATTCACTGGTTGTTCTTGGATCAAAGGCTTTAATGTGGGGTTATATAACTTAGCCTCTGCTGGACATCCCCATATGTGCATATAAGACAATGATGGTTTCCTACTTGTTCATAACTCATAGGGAGTTTTAGGCACAAATTTTGTAGGTACCTTATTTAAAATATGCACAGTTGTCCTTAAGGCTTCACCCCACAACTTAATGGGAAGTGTTGAATAATTCAACATGACCCTAATCATTTCTTTAAGCGTATGATTTCTTCTTTCAGCTACACCATTCTGGTAGGCACTACCAGGCATGGTATATTGAGGCACAATGTCTTCATCTTTGAGAAATCGTACTAATGGTCATTCCCTTTGCTTCATCTTAGTAAATCTACCATAATATTCGTCACCTCTATCAGACCTGACTACCTTAATAACTTTGTCAGTTTATTTCTCTACTTCTTTCTTAAATTCCTTGAACATCTAAAAAATATCATATTTTTCAAAGATCGGGTAGAGATACATATACCGTGAATAGTTATCAATAAAGGTGACAAAATATTTTTTGCATGTATAACCGGAAAAAAAAGGTCCACATATATCCGTATGGACTATCTCTAATATCTCACTACTACGTTTGGCATCGTCTTTATATGTGTTTGTATGCTTAGCCTTTATGCAATTAACACACAGGTCATTATCAGTAAAATCTAGAAATTTTAAGATCCCTTCATTTACAAGTCTCTTTATTCTCTGCTCAGATACATGACCCAACCTTCGATGCCAAAATATGTAGGATTTATCATTAATCATGCTACGTTTATTCCCAACCAATGTGTATTCAGAAGTCAAAGACTCCTGAGTTTGGATCCTCATATTCAATTTATTCAAACCATCATAAACTGATGCAGAACCAATTTCAATTGAATTTCTATAAATGAATAACTTGAAAATTTTAAACTTAAAACAATATCCAAATTTATCCAATTTTGAAATTGAAACTAAGTTTCTACTATATGATGGAATATAAAAGACATTATCAAGATCCAAATCTATGCCTGCATCTAAAGTAATCCTGTAGGTCCCAACACCCTTCACATGCGAACGCATCTTATTTTTCGAATAGATGCTCTTCTCATGCATTGTTGGTTCCCTTATGCTCAGGAACAACTATAGACAATTGAAAATATGAACAGTAGCACCAGAATCAATCCACCAACTATTTTCAGAAATTTATAATAAATTACATTCATGAAAAATAAATAACAAATTATCTTTCTTTTCCAACCACTTCTTGTATTTTATGCAATCTGTCTTCCTGTGTCCCTTCTTCTTGCAAAAGAAGCACTTTATGAGAGCAGAGTTGGATTGCTTGCCTTGGGATGTCTTATCCCCTACTGGCTTCTTCATAGCATTTCTCTTGAATGCCTTCTTCTTTGGTCCTATCTTGGGTGTATGAGAAGTCATATGTGCACTATGTACCTTCTCTCATTTCAATCTCTCTTCTTCTTCTTCAACACACTTGAACATAAGTTCATTAAATATTCATTCATCATAATGTGTGTTGTAAGAGATTTTAAAAGGTCTGTATTCCAAGGGTAAGGACGCTAAAACTAAATGTAGTAGAAAAGAATCAGAAATGGTCAACTTTATGTCATTCAGCTGAGACGCTATGTTCCTCATCTCCAAAATGTGCTGGCGAATGTTTTTCCCTCGAGTATATTTCATAGATATGAGCTTTGACATCAGGCTTCTGGCTCTGCCCTTTTTTAGCTCACGAATTGTGCTTCAATAGCACTCAGGAATTCTCTCACTGTCCTACATTGCAGGATAGCACTGCGAATATTTTTAGCCACCTTAGATTGCAGAAAAAATAGGGTAAGTCTATTCGAGTGCTCTCACTTCTCAAAAGCACTCTTTTGATCAGCAGTGATTTGATCAGTCAGGATAGCGGACTCATCTATCCTTAAGGTCAGGTCTAAATCCATATACCATAATGTAAAGAGAACAATCTATTTTCAATCACTAAAGTTTGATCTATCTAGAAAGGGAATACAACTAGAGCCATCTAAAATCACAGGACTAAAAATTGCATGATAAAAGACATGTATCAAAAGGTATTCGTACGAGATAAAATTTAATGGAAAAAGCAATGAATAAAGACCCTTAATTTGCTTATTTTCAGGTGAGTGTAGGGTGTCATTAAAGCCATTGAAGTCTTACTTTGGTAAGAGCTCCAACACGCGAAACCACTTCGCCTACTATCTATATTTGATAAAACTAAGTTTCTTATGAAGTTAGATCATTAACACAAGGTACCTTTGGATACACATGTGCGATGTATTTTGACACATTCACCTTATTTTACCCTACTTAAATTTCAAACATGATAAAACTTTCTTTAGGTCATTTATCGTTTCACAAATCTAAGTACAATGTTTATATTGGCTAAAACTATATGATAGTACTAGAAATTTTTTGACAACATATATGTATTTAGTCACTTTGGTGATGTGAATACACTAAAACATCTAACTATCCATAATGCCAATATTGAATACATTCATTTATATATGCACAATTACGAATAAATTAACATGTTATCAAAATAAGAGCTTCAACATGCTGCAACTTGATATTTATGCCCATGAAACAAGTACCCAAAACATAAAGAACCGGTGAAAAACCCTTGAACCGGTCCTAAAATCTCATGCACCGGTCGAAAGACCCATGAAACCGGTCCTAAAACTGAATGAACCGGTTATAAAAAACCTTGAACCGATTCTAAAACCGCATGAATTGGTCGAAAGACCCATAAACCGGTCGAAAGACCCATGAACCGGTCCTAAAACCGAATGAACCGGTTATAAAATCCTTGAACCAGGTCTGTAATAGTCTGAATCGGCCTCAGAAACTCTGAACTGAATCCAATTGACTAAGAACCGGTTCCTGAATGGCCTGAAACGGTTCCGAAACCTAGTGAAATGGTTGAACCGGTTCACTATTACCGTTACAGATCAATGGATCTTGTTCTGTCAGATTTGCCAGATCCAGAACCATATAACCCGGTTCAATCGGGTTCTGGATTTGACAGAGATAGAACCAAATCCAGTTTTTCAAAATCCGATCCAGGGACATTTGGACTTGGGTACTATGACCCTGTATCCTGATCCACCCCGGTAGTTTTATGGGTTGGAACAGGTCAGCAGATCTGGATCTAAAACAGTGACCCGATCCAGTGAAATAGTATGGATCAGATACATATTCAGATCCAGAGTCCAGATCGGGTTCCATAAACCCGACCCGAATCCAAAATCAAAATGGGTCAGGGTCGCAAGGGTCTGGGTCTCTTACCCGAGAACCGGATTTGATCCAAAGAACCTTTACGGATCATTACGGGTAAGTCAGGTTCTGATCCAATTATGGACCCGATCCTTATCCGAAAACGACATGGGTCTGGATATCTGAGAAAAACAAGATCCCTCACCCAAAGCATAGACTCGATCCAGTGAGCCTCATGGATCGGTTCAGGTGGGGCAGGTCCGGATCCAAATATGGACCTGACCCGAAACCATAAAATCTTGTTTTACGAATTAGGGTTTCAGAAACCTGAAAGATCGTTGCTGCTGCCCCCTTTTGAAACCTTATTGCCCGAAGATGTCGCCGACGGCCAGAGGCCGACGACATCTGTTGCAGACGGAAAAGGGGGTGGCCTTCACCCTGTTTTGGTCGACCACCGAAAAAAAAGGCGGTGTCGCGATAGGGAAACCGAAACGGGCGGCGATCGGGAGCCAGCGACCATGATCGGTCGGTCGATCTTCACTGCCAGTGAAGATCAACTGGCTGCCCCCTTCATGGTTGTCAGTCTACGGTGATTCCGTAAGGCTCCTCGCAGAAGAAAGGAAAGCACCCGCTGGTGATTGGTAAAATAATTTTGATTTGGGCGTTTCGAGAAACGGTCGGCATAACGTCGGGTATTCCTGAAACCTGACAGAGAAAGCGTCCGACACAACGATGCATCTCCCTCCGCGAACCCTATAGGGTTGTTTTCTTGAATGGGAGAGACGTTGACGCCGTGTAGCCGGACAGGGACCTGACTGCCAGAAAATCGCAGCATCAGAGGGGCATAAAACGCAGCGCGCAGCGAAAGCGTGGTGGGCCCATAATCCATTGTTGGGTTCAGGCTGCGCACAAAAAAAAACAGCAGGAAAGCGATGGAGAGCATACATGAGGCGACCATCGGAGAACCGGATCCGATGGTGGTGGTGGTTGAAGCAAAAGAAGTTGCTGGTGATGGCTGAACAGGGGAAAGCTTCTCCTCAGCCAGACTGCTGCCCTTCAGCACATGCTTCTGAATGCAATCGGTGAGCAAGATTTGTTCCCTCACCGAATGAAAAAAACACCAGATGAAAGGTAAGGCTCTCGACCTCTTTTCCCTTTCTATTTTTCCTTTATATTTTTACTGTATTTTTTTGTATACACCATATTTTGGGGGTAGCTCATGATACCCCTTTTATAGGCACAGAGTGAGAACGGTTCGCGTAACCGTTCTCCCTGATTCTGTGTGAGTTTATCAGAAGGAGCATCTTCCGTGAGGATGTTATCAACATTGTGGGTAATCACCACCACTTGCAGTGGTTTATCCAAACAATGCTAAAACCGGTGGTGATGAAGAATTGTCACATTCTCAAGTACCATGCTGAACCAATGTACTTCATGAGTGATAGTTAATTCCATCTGCTTTTCCAATGCCGACAAGGTTGGATCATAATGAAGCTTAACGTTCAAATACATGGTAGCCAACATGTACCAACTTCTATTATTTCAATCTAGGACTCTGATGCACGCCGGCCTGCGGATACAGAATTCAGCCCAGATAAACTGCAATCACATTTCAGGAATAAAAAGAAAAGTGATCCTCCACCTGACTGCAGCACATTTTGTTGGGCCCGGTAGAACACATCACCAATCAGTTAAAAGTATGGGGCCCACAGGTTTATATTGGACAAACGTCGTGCAGTTAGATGGAGCATGACATTCTTTAAGTGAAACGTGATTGCAATTGCTGCCGATCCCATCTCCACGCATACTTCCAGTTGTGTGCTACTCTCCTGGTTCACTTGCAGCTCACAGAATGTTAGCCTCTCTTCATTCGTCATCACATTTTACCCTTAAGTTCATTCCCATGTTATCGGTTTCATTTACCAGAGAGATGTTCAAAATTTGTCGAAGTTTTTCAGTTACCAAATTCACCACTCACATGCTATCGTTTTGCAACTTACACACTGATCAAGATATTAGATGCTAGTAGACGTAATAGCTAATAGAGAACAAAAATTAGAAGCAATCCAAGATGTTACAGCCCCCATTCAACATTCGATAACCTCCACAACAATCACAGTAATTTGAAGACTTTTGGCAGCTTAATAACTCCTCGTAGTGAAGGTAGTCCATACGTAGATGATGTGTTCGATTTTGCACTTCAAGCTTCTTATGAAGGACAACAGACCTACACTGGTTTGATCAAGCCCGGAAGCATTTTCTTGGGGGTGAGGGGTTACTTCGACTCATCTTTGTTTTCATTGTTATCATTGCCGTAGTTTCCCCCACATGCAGTAGGATTACCAAGCAACGCTCATAATACATCACTGTCCTATATTTCCATGTGCATGCAGTCACCTACTGAGCATATCTAACAGAGCTTATTCCACAGGATTCAGCAAGATCCAATGGCCTGCTGCCTAAAAAATCAGTATCAACAATTAGCGACATTGTTGTCAGAACTAAGAGATGGAGGTGAATTCTCAGGAAATTGCAGGAAATGGATAACTGTCTAAAATAATCATACACAAAATTGTACTCAATGGTAACTTCTTAAGATCTGATGATAATTTCAAAGCATATCATGCTTACTGAATTGACAAAAAAAATGCAACTGAAATGCATTGACAGTTGCATCAAAACTTAAGGAATAACATAAGAAGTGGACTTCCATGATACTCATCTGATATGACTACAAAATTTTGAACAGAAATAGCAAAAGAGATGTAAAAAGAGGCGAGGATAAAACATATACAAGGTTCTCCCTCTAGGCAACAGCTTCAGCAGATGTTAATCACATGGCGAATCATACAAAAATGGGAAAAAAAAACTTTATTCAATGCTAATATAATTTGGAACACTTTGAGATCTGGAATTCTTAATCTAGAGGTTGTTACCTTTCCTTCAAAGAGTTGTTGGATCTTCTCAATTCCCATGGTTGCAGGCTCCCGTTAAAGGGTGAAGTTAAGAACAGTGATGATGCAGACAAGGGCTTCTGTCTTGTAGAAATAGAGGACAAATAGCTGAATGCAGTTCTTAGCCTCCTCTTCTCACCATCACAGTTTTGATAATCAGGGTCATGCTGGACAGCTGATACCTTAAGACCCTCTGGCAACACGCAGTTGCAGAGAGACCCTAGAGAAAATATTGATCAACAAATATCATCAGGATACAAGAATTTAAGGTGATTAACAATAGATCATGACAAAAAAATTCCACCATTACACAGAAATATTATCACTCAAATCAGAATAAATCCAAAGAAATATAAATTCCAGTGGTGCACTGGGATGACCTCTTACTAGTCCCTAACTAAGTAGATTGATGAGTATGGCTGAGCAGCATCAGTGTTGAGTGACTAAAGATAGATATTTCAGTAACTTGATGGTAAAAGTCTTTGACACATTAGTTTGTAACTGCATTCAACGCCCCACACTTGGAAGACAAAACTAGAAGGTTCCTCTTGCCCCCAAAATTAAGAAGACTTCAAGTTGATGCAAGAAGACAAGGAGGATCGATATTAATGATAGGTTTGTCCTTGAAAGCCAGGAAAACGATGAACTTAGTGTGGATTTGGATTCGAATAATTGGTGAAATTGAAATCAAATTTCATAAAAAACAGGAGAAAATAGAAGTTGACAGAAATCCAATTCCATGAAGCCAAACACACCATTAACAACCCCCCAGGGAACTGTTCCTCAAGATCACAGAGTCCACTTTTAACAATTACGGGCATAGAGACCAAAGAACGGATTGATAGGAGAGGCAATGACCAAATGCATGTTATTAGTTAACTGGGCTTGATCAACACAAAAGGACACAACACCGGCTAAAATGGGATGCATTTTCAATACTTCTAACTTCCTGAAACAGGTTGACACCAACAGAAGGGTAACCTGTTTGTCCTAAAACAATAAATCTTATACCAAATGACTAAATCTGTTTTGAACAATCCAATTCTACACATGCAGCACATAGAAGTCATAAAAGAAACAAGAACATGCAGACACATGTAAACTTGTTATTTCTGGTAAGTCAACATAAAAAAATGGAATATATACCTATTCTAGCCAGCCGATTCACCCATTTTGGAATTGAATTCCCTGTCAACCTAAAGCAAATATCTTTGCAGAAGTGGTTGCAGTTCTTGACAATCAAATGATATGTATCACCATGGTAGTTTACAGAGAGACATTCCGTAAATTCCCGCACTTGAGTCGGATCCAAGCATGTGGTGCCAATGAATATGGATTTTCTGAACCTAAATCCTGGACACTGCCGAGGTTCGACCTCAAAAACCCCACTGGTTGGATAATCATGTGCCCCAAATGCATATTCCACACCATGAACTAAATTGAAACAAGGAAAACAATCCAGTTAGAATTCCCTGCATCATGTTCAATGACTTGTTCAATCATGCACGAGTAAAGTCATAAAGATAATATTTGAAAACAGATCTTAAGATTCCACAAAGCAAAAATTCACTTGCATAACTTGAGAAGCACCCAAACATGCCAAATAAATCAATAGGTTAACAAATTGTTTCCAGACCATGGGTTTGACAGCATTCTTGTGACATCTGAAGTAGTGCTAGTTTATATTTTATCTTTAAAAAAAGATCTAGTTTATATTTACGCATAACAGCATCCTAAGTTTAGTGTGATTGAAGGCATAAGCCTGATGGGGACAACACAAAACAATACAGTTGACGTGGAAACCAGGTGTTTGTCTCTGATAACATGACATAATAAAGGAAAGAGAACACATTTCGATGAAGTTGACTCTATTTGTATATGAATTATTAGAGTTTTTACCTTTGAAGTCCTTTAATAAGTCAATGCACATGAAAAACAGAAATTTTGAATGGCTAAAAGATACAGTACATACACACACACACCACTTAAAACAAAGTAACATATTAAGAAATATTTTAATAATCAACGCCATGTGTTCTGGTAAAAGTTTCTTTAAACCCAATTCCAGTGTTCTGGTAAAAGTTTCTTTAAACCCAATTCCAGTGTTGATCTGCTCCAATCAAAGTTAATCCAGCAAGTGAAGCAAGTAAAAAGAGACAATTTTATAATATGCATGCGTAAAGAAAAGCAACAACCAACCATGAAACACACAACTGAATGCCATGAAAAATGACAAGTAGAGTTTACCTTCAACTCCAGAATGAAAAATTCCAAGGCCTGCCCAGTAGAGATAGCCATTCATGGGTGTCAAGTCATATACATTAAGATAAACTGGTGCATTTCCAGAATTTCCACTCGAAGATTGCACTTTGGAGAACATACAAAAGCGAGCGGGTGACTTTCCTCTCAAACGAAGAGGCAAGATACCATTCCATCGCTTTTTTGATGTGAACTTCATGGTTCTAGTAATTCAATTTTCTGCAACTGCAGAGGGGAAACAATGAAAACCAACACTACATCCGACCTGCTTGCATATAGAACGACCAGAGTCAATATCTGAACACATTCTAATCAGCATAACAAAATGATTCAAATAACTAGAGATGAAAAATAGTATCATTTGAAGGATCTCTGGCCAAAATAAGTGGACAAACCAACTTGGATGAACCACCAAGCATCTCGTCCAGCTCAACAGGAGCTCGGTCTAGTTGATCTGTGGCACATTCTGGGCTGTGCACCAGTGATCGGCTTTCACTAAATATAGGGTATCAGCAACTCTGCTCTGTGTTTTTCTTCTACGTATCATTCATGGTCTTTCCAGAAAGTATCATGGGTGGAGATGAAAGCTGAATTATACACCATAATCTCTTGAATGCCCTTCAAGGTTTCCAATATATTCAGAAATAATCCAATGAATGCTATAAATCTATGGAAAATCCTAGCGCTCAGAATTCCCCCACGCAAAATAGTAGGAGAAAGGTGTTCAAATTTTGGAAAATTATAGAGGAAAAGAGAAAGAAGGATGCGTAGTATTACAACCGGAGAAAAAATGCATGTACCTAGGGCCAATAATTCCCCTAGGAATCACGAAGAAGCTCATGCCATACACGAAATTGACAAAATCGGATGTTGATGCTCCGTTTTCACCCCCAATATCACAAAAAAAAATCCAAAAAAGGAAACACCCGAGTCCACTCCATTTAAATCTCGCAATCTATAAAGATGACTAACAATGCTCTTCCGCCAAAATAGCCCTGATTTCCACCTCAGTGCCAATAACATAGCTATAAGTAATTCCCTTCCCAAGATCACGATCTGGAAAGCAAGAATCACGAGAGACAGAATGATGGGGAGCCACCACCAAACGCACATTACCTCCCTCTCATAAAAAAGAAATCACAAATAAAAAAACCGTCAGGGAACGAATGAGAAGCCGAGATCTCTGTCAAAAATTTAGGCCCAATCCACACACACACAGGATGAAGAAGGCCCGCGGTGAAACTCAGATCTAGACAGAATTTAGGTCAACACGCAGAGATCGTGTCCACATCCGCCATGCCTAAAGCCAAAGAAAACCGAAAATTTACCGGAAAAAAACAGCTCATAACCATCTCTATCAAGCAGGCATTGCAAAAAGCAAGACTTCAGAAAACAGAACGAAATCAAAACCCTAACACACACATACAGTGAAGAAGAAGCACAACAGATAACGTCATTCTTGAGCTACAAATTACAGAGAGAGAGAGAGACCTTGTGGAAGAAGACGGAGAGCAGAGGAGGGAGAAAACCAGCGCCCGGCTAAACCGGAAAACCACCGGAGGCAATCGGCGGCGGCGGCGGTTGTGCTCAGTATGGCAGCAGCGGCATTCCCTTCGGCACCGGAGAAAGGAGACGAAACCGGAAACCAGGCTGAGTCACCGGAGATCTCGGGTGAGTGTATCTACTCTCTACTAGCGGCCAACTCTCCTCTCTTATTCAGAACGCCTCTTCTCTTCCCAAATTATTTTTTTGTTGTTGATTGATAATAATTATTATTATTATTATTCCTGCATTAATTTAAATGGCGAGACCCGCATGGTGTTTTTTTAACCACGCACGGCTCTTTCCCTCTCCCTCTGTTCTGTTTGCAAGGATCAAAAATCTTACGAAAACTGTCCTCACCATTTCATTAATGACGAAAAAGTGGGATTTGTGGCTGAAAATGGCGAGGAATGGTAAGCCAGCTGAACGCGACGAGCTTGAAAGCTTGGCTTATTCTTGTGGCGAGCCAAGCTGGGTTGGAGCTCATAATCAGCTCGAGTTAAATGAGTTGAATTCTAGTTAGTTAGTTTGTTTAATAAAAAATATGTTACTGTAGAGATGGAAAAATAAGATTAGAAAAAACATACATGTAAAATATATCAAAAAAATACATTTCTCACTATCTAACGAGTCTATAGGAGTCAAGCTGAGCCAAGTTCATATTCAGCTTGCTGAGCTTGTTTTACGAGTTTGAACGGACTCTTTACCAGCCGAACATGAGCCGAGAGCCACGACTGGTTTGGCTTGTTTTTCAGCACTACCATAAGATCTGGATTTGACTAGATTAAGTAGTTGATTGGATATGCATATCACATATGATTAGATTTGGAGATTTGTCTGTAAAAATTTGAATTTGAATTAGTGTGCAGAACTGGATATGTATCCAAAACTGAATATTAATGGGAAGCAGATCAGGTCAGGATGAAAGTGAGCGTTTTTGCTCATGCCGACATCGTGGGCCGTCTGTTTGCATTTTGGATGAATGCCACGTGGTTTTGTTGACTTTTGAGATTTTTTTTTTTTTAAATGCAAAATCGGATGGCCACGATGTCAGCATCAGCAAAAACGCTCATGTTCAGCATGACTTGATCTGCTTCCTCAAGTGGGAGGAGGCCAAGGCTTGAGAGTTCAATATCTTGGGTGTGCATCCCTTGTTGCCAAAAACAAAAGTTTAATAAAAGGGGAATGCTCACAGAATTTTATATTTTTTTTTCAAACAGAAAAAGCTGAGGTTAGTTAGGCAGACCCCTACCAGTTATACAAAGTTATGAGAAGACTCAGAGAGTTTGCTTTGCTTTGCTTATTTCTTGACCGTCTACTAGGCCTAAAGCCAATTGGACCCAGCTGGATCGTATGAGCTAGTCGCCGTACGTGATTGACACTCCCTTGGTAGACTCGAGCGAGTCACAGAAGTTCATATGGGTTCGCAACTAATTGCACAGGACAAGTCATGACCCAATCAAGTAGCTCCACCTTCATGCCCAACTTTGGTCACCACTTCGAGACCTTGAGCCCAGTGACAAGCAGTGGCTTTTCCAATGGAACAAGTTAGAGCACATCAAACATATGCTTCACGAGGGTTGACATTATTTAAAAAAGTTCATTGATTGATTGATTGTGTTCCCAGATTGACAATGAGATTTTATATAGTTTGAGCAATTTCAACCTAATGGTTTTTGTGTATTTTGGTATGAAAAATCCAGCCCAAAACCACCTGGCTGGTGATTAGATGGTAGAGCCAAACACTAATATTGTAATAATGCATCTAAGATGTCACAGGAACACAACTTTATAGGGTCACATCAAGTAACACCGCTATAACAAGTTTAAGGTACATTTATTCAATAAATTTTAGATATTCAGTTTTATATATTAGATATTAAAATATATGTTGCATAAATTAAATATATAAATAATTTGCACAATGGCCATTTGGTAAAAAAAAAAAATGACATATTCGCTTTCTAAGTTGGCATATGATGACCTTCACCGGCCAGGGAATTGGAGCTGCATAATGACCCACTTGTGTTGAATTGATTGACAAGCACCTGTTATTCGGTCTGAAATATAGTTTACTGACACAAGAATTCATTCGAAGTTCAAAGAAAGATATTATAGCATTGCTAATACATTCCTTTTACTTTTACTTTTTTTGGATAATCCAATGGAAACCCGCCATCACAGACCGCATCTTGGCTTGTTAAGGTCCTTCCTGCCCACCGGCGAGTGCACCCAGCTTTGACATTGCGGCAAGAGGCACCACCAATGGGTTTCGAACTTGTGGCGTCCCGTCAACTTGGTGACATTTACAAGTCGCCCCTACTAGATGAGCAGAGCACTTGTGGGCATCTTTGTGTTGCTTACTCTGAAGACAAAGATGGGACTCTTTTGAGAAGCGCTCGTGCCTAATGCCTAGCCATCAACCAAGCAGAAGCCCAGGCCAAGCTGCTGCATCTTCCCCGCAAACCCCAAATCTTGCAGCAGCCTCAAGATCAAGTACAGGTCTATATTGAACCTTTTGTTTTTTTTGTCAGCCAGAGGGTACAACCAAATCCAAAATTCATGCACGGTTTGGAGATTGGTAATTAAATATTTTGCAAAGTTTGGATTCATTCGTACTCACACAGGCGCACGAGAGGTACCTCATGCACCTCTATATTTTCTAACTTGGGTCGAGGGTGCTGCACCCAGGGGTGGGCATGGGCTAGCCCACCCCAAAATTAGAAACCGAGTTGACTTGGGACTCGACTGAGTCAACTCAACTCGGTGCTCAATCTTGAGTCTACTGCATGCGTCTCGGTCGTGTCAGGAGTCGAGACATTTCAAAAAATTAGGGATTGAGGTTTTTCATTTCATTTTCACTGTTTCATTTGTGCTGCTGCTTCACCCATGCCCACCCCTGGCTCCGTCACTGGTGCCGACGTAAAGAAGCATCACCGTTGTCCGCCGTCACGTCGGACCGCCTGTTGAAGGCTTGAAGCAGGTCGGTATCTCTCTCTCTTCCCCTTCTTCTTCTTCTTCTTTTTTTTTCTTCCGTTCTCTTTCATGTTTTCTGAATGGTCCCTTTTTTGGGCGTTTTTGGATTTGTTATATGTAAAGAACTAAACAAGAAATACACAAACAACATCTGGGGCTGGATGGTGTTTGTGTATTTTTTGTTTATATTCTTCTAAATTTTGAGTAACTATTAATTTTTTTTTTCATACAAATCTCTTGGTCTTTTCTTTCTGATTATGATTTTAAATAACATAATTTGATACCTAGCCTCATAGAATATTGTCATTTTCATTTTGCTCGATCTTTTTTTTGCAATGAGATTTGACTAATATAACATTGTCTTATTTTTTTTCGTTGTATAAGAATGAATAATGTTATAATGAAAAGGTCAATCTTTGATAAATCTTTTGTAACTCGAGAAAGAGAACCAAGTCAGAAAATAAGTAAAACATAAATTGATGAATCAGAGTTACCTAGACCCTGCACTTCGTCATTCTATTTCTAGTTATCATCCTAATATCCAAGATAATGTTCGTATAGCATATATAATCTGAAGTCCTTGTCAACCTCAAGATTGTACGTTTCAACTAAACCACTAAAAATGAAGGTTCATTCCAGCTTGGTATGGTGAGTATAAGGATTGGTTGGAATATAGTTAATTAAGCATAAAACATATTGTTTGCAGTGTTATCTTTTCATGCCAAAAAGCACATAGAAGATTAGTGCAGAGGCATTCATATCTAAAGGATTTGATAACTGGAAATACAATAAGAGATTTGATAAACATGTTGAAAGCTCTAGCAGTTTTCATAATTCAGCACGACTAAAGTGTCAAAATTTGTTGCAACAAAAATAACATATTGATGTTATACTTTATAAACAAAGTGTTCGACCGGAAGATGAATATAGACTTCATCTTTGAGCAACTGTTAATGCAATCAGACACTTGTTAAGTCAAGGATTGACATTTAGAGGGCATGATGAAGTTGGAGAATCTCTTAATAGAGAAAATTTTATTAAGTTGTTGAAGATATTTGCAAAGATCAATGATGACATAAATAAAGTTGTATTAAAAAGTGCTTCAGAAAATAACAAATTGATATCTCCTGATATATAAAATAATATTGTCAAAACTGCTTCTATACAAACTGCAAATGCTATTATCATGGAACTTGAAGATATTTTTTTTCTATTTTACTTGATGATTCTCGTGATGTATCAACTAAAGATCAAATGGCTATTGTTTTATGGTTTGTTAATGAAAAAGGTCGAGTGGTTGAGCGATTTCTTACTCTTGTGCATGCTTTTAAAACAAGTTCTATGTCACTCAAACAAGGAGTCGAAGAAACATTTTTGTAAGAATAAATTAAGCATATCAAGTTTGCATGGACAAGGTTATGATGGAGCAAGTAATATGAGAGCGAAGTTTAATGGATTGAAAAGTCTTATATTACATGAAAATGCATCTGCATATTATATTCATTATTTTGCACATCAACTTCAATTGGCATTAGTTGGTGTTGCTAAAAAAATTCATTGCTTGATGTATTTTTCAATATATTAGGCAGGTTGTCAACTTTTTTATTCATTTCATGCAAGCGATATGAGCTTATTCGAGAAGTAAAATATTTATGCGAATTACTGAAGCACTTGCATTTGGTGAACTTGAAACAGGACAAGAATTAAATCAAGAGATAAGTTTTCAAATGACCTGGTAATACTCGGTGGGGTTCTCATTACGATGCTTTGGTTAATTTACTCAGTATGTATTCTTCTATTATTTAAGTGTTAGATTTTATTGCAGAAGATACATATTCAGGAAAAAGTTCAGATGCAATTATTTTATATCATCAGTTGCAAGATTTTGAATTTGTTTTTTGCTTACATTTGATATGTAAAGTTTTGAGAATAATTGATGACCTTTCACAAGCACTTCAGCGAAACGATTAAGACATTGTGAATGTTATGAGTTTAGTCACTACATCAAAACAGTGCCTTCAAGGTCTGAGAGACAATGGATGAGACTCTCTCATAAACAAAGTGTTCATATTTTGTAAGAGATTTGATATTCTGATTCCTGATCTAGGGAACTCATATACACCTCAAAGACGACCAAGATGTAAGGTTGAAAAGATCACCACATTGCATCATTATCGTATTGATGTGTTTTATGCTATTATTGATTTGCAACTTCAAGAGTTGAATGATCATTTCACTGAAGCAAATACAAAGCTCCTTCTTTTATTGGCATGCTTGAGTCCAAAGAATTTTTTTTCTGCTTTTGATAAAGATAAGTTGATTCGTCTTGCAGATCTTTACCCTAAGGACTTTTTTAGAGTAAATATAATTAGACTTGAAAATCAATTGGATATATATATTGCAGAAATGCGAAACAGTGATCAGTTTTCAAGTTTAAAATCTTTAGCAGAGCTAGAAGAGATGATGATAGCAACTCAAAAGCACATTATATTTTCTCATGTGTATTTATTGATTAAGTTGGCATTAACTTTGCCAGTTGCAACAATAAGTGTTGAAAGAGCATTTTCAGCTATGAACAATATCAAATGTCGTCTACGTAATAGAACGAGAGATGAATGGATCAATGATGCTTTGGTTACTTACATAAAGAATGAGACATTTGATACCATCAATGATGATGCAATTATGAATTATTTTCAAAATATAAAAAATAGAAGATGTCAATTGTAAAATTTTCATGAATTTAGTTGTTTGTATTTTCTTAATTGAACAATCTTTATTTTAGTTTAAAAGTACAATTTAAGGTTTTATCTTATTATGTTCATAAATTTAGTTGTTTGTGTTTGTAACAATTGTTATTTTAATTTAAAGGCTTATTTAAGTTTTATCTCTCCACGAACGACGGTTCCTCCAACATTTTTTTTTTTGGGCTCCGCCACTGGTCCGAATAAATGGATCGTCTTCAAGACCATAGCATTGTTCCTAAGACCCAAAGTCTGCCCACCCAAAGAAAAACTTCTGGCTCGGCCACTGGCTGCACCCACAGTTTTTTTATAAGGAAATAAAGGGGTGCACCCACAGTGAAATCCTTCCACCCCAAGATACTTTGGAGTTGGTGAATTTACAAGATCTCAGGGGTCGTGGATCAAGCTGGCTTTGTCCAAGTTGACATCTTTCAGGGTGCATTTGGATGTTGCAGACTAAGGCTTCAGTCTTCAAGACGTGCAGCAGCATTGTTGAACCTTAGTTGCAGTAACAAATTCGGTCACATCAACCTGCAACCAAACTAACCCACAGAAATAATTACACCAGTTTGAATAAGGGTTCGGGTTATGTCAGGTCGAAAAATGATATCCCAAACCCAACTAATGCAATGATAAGTACGATATCTCTTGAACCCCGCAAGAATTGTCTAGTGTTGCTACGAACCAATCAAGTAGAAAATTAATGAAAAATAATGCAAAATTAGATTAAAAAATAACAAAATTCATTAATAGTGCATTCAGCAAGCTCTTTTTTTTTCTCTTTTTACAATGAATATTCTAGCGATAAAAGGGGAAACCATGAAAACCCCAATCCTACTGCAGGTCTGAAATAGATCTGATTAAGATCCAAAACATGACTCTGAACTAAGATCCAAATTAGATAATTACAAAAGACCATGAATAATCAAAATGGACCCCATGAATCTCGCTCCCACTCCTGCATCATTCTTCCTAGGTTGAAGAAGACTTGCCCTAAAATCGTGTGTTGGTGCTTCTTTCAATTTCTCTCTACGTTAAGAAATAGCAGTTTGATACAATTTTTTTGTAAACATGGATGTAGTTTTAGCTCTCGTAGGATCTAATAAAAAAGAAAACCCAAGTAACATTGGAATGGTGATATGATCAATTGGTGGTTATTGCAGCAAGAACAAAAACGGATCTTCAAGTAGGATATAGGTCAATGATTCATCCAAAGATATTGTTGGATTCAAATGCTTCACAATTGGGTTTGGATTTAGATCATGGTCAAATGGGAAGGAGTTGTCACAGGATTTATGACAAATATGGGTTTTTGGTGTTTTGGGTTTGAGTTTGGATTTTGGGACACTTCAACTGGGCTTAAATAGGATCTATGGTTAAAGCGGACCGAAATGGGTGGGAACCAGGTTCAGAGCCAAAGAAATTGGGTTTGGACATAGGAACCAGTTTGAAAGTGGTAGAAATCAGTGTCATTGAATAACATGAAACACGATTTGGAATGCAGGTACATGGGAAGATGGGTTTGTGTTTCCCCACCAACACCATCAGGTTCTCTCCTTCACCCGATTTGGAAAGAGTGAGAGGCGGTGCACTGTTATTATCCATCCCCACCCATTGGTGAGGGGTAGGAGTAGGAGGACATCGATCGGTTGGGCATGTTCGGTCCAACCAATCCGAATCGTTTACATCCCTACCCCCTCAACAAGGGGTTGTTTGCCCTAAATTCCTCCATGGACTTCAAAACAAAGCCTCTTAGTCTTTACATCGTTACCGCCATTAGAATTTGTGGTTCGAATCACCTAAGTCAACATATTTATAATCATTTTATCAAATAAGGATTCTATGATTTGAGAAATCAAGTAGCTTAATTCATCTGATTTTTAGCCACCTTCTCGACGTTGAATGAGATAACGGGGATGGTTAGGTTGCCCAAACTGAGAGGTCTTGAGTTGGAATCTCAAGGGGAATTAATGATCTCCTATTTTGTACAGTGCTTTCAAAATGGAGTTGCCAAATACCTTTAGAACTACACTGTTTGGAAGGCTGATTTGAGAGGGAAAGATGGCGATTCGCATTCATTGAATCCCTTACAACCGATGCTGTTTGGAAGCCTGAATTTGAGATATGGGAGTAGAGAGAGAAATAGCCATCCCATCTCCTCATTTCAACTTGACAACTCGGGGGTTAAGGAAATGACGTTTACATGAACGTTGCGTTAGGGAGGAAAGAATCGTTGCCATACGTTTTTCTAAAGAGACTGAGGTGGACAAGAGAAGTCACAGTCACAAATTGATTGACCATAAAATTTTTTTTTTTTTTTCTTCTTCTTCACGAGGCGACCGCACCGACAAGGCGACGAAGAAAAAGAAGGCCCCCCAAAACTCTCGAAAGAAAAAGAGCGGAACGCAAGGCTCTCTCTCTCACTGAACCAAAAAGCCTCACCCGTTTTTTCCATCTACAACAACCCCCCTTCTCTCTCACCCAACATATGACATTCACCCTTTGCAAGCCCAAGTGGGCTCTACGCCATCAAGTCGTAGTTCAGGACCCACTTCGGCCATAGACCAAGATAGCATCGACTCTAGATTGGATACCGCTTAGCAGCAGGCTGTAATTATCTTTCTTTTATTCGATCGAGCCAAGTTAGTCTCCAAGTTGACTTGTATGGACTCTCTTCTATATGTTCAATCCTTCGTGCTTCGTGTTGATTGAATCGACTCCCCCCTTTCCTACAACCATTTCAGTTTCCTTAGTGGCTTGTTCGGGTTTTATTTTAATTAACAAAAGAGATCATCACTATGGTTTAGATGTCTCGCCAGGGGTGTCACGTTAACCCTGATCTTGTTTTTGTGTCCGCAGTTCATAACTCCACGGTACTTCCTTACCTAAATGCCCGGAGAAACTCGCAAAGTTCTTCAACTTGAAAGACTTGAACCGATCCATCTAACCAGGTGTGGGAAGCCTTTGTGAGCACTTGTTTGGGTATCGTTGAGCTAAGGAAATGCAATAAACTTGATCCAGTAAGTGCCTGTGCCTAGGCTTATATGAGTCAAAACAACCGAGTCTACGGAAGAAGGGTTGAGCAAACTCAGGTTACTAATCTATAAAGACCGGGCCAACCAATGTTGGACTCACACTCGGACCGAGCAGCGAAGGCTGGGTTTTGATGTGGCAGTGGGTGCAAGGCCATAGTGGTAATTTTGGTAGGTAGGCTGCTCTCTATCTCTCTAGTCAACCAATTGCGCGTCTCTCTTTAAAAAAAAAAAGACTCCGTGCGGACTGTAGAGCACGCGCGGTCTCTCTTTCTCTCTCTCTCTCTGAAGAAGAAGAAGATGATGATGATGATGGTCAGAGTGTTGTTCGGCGGGTTTCTGCTTTGCGGATGACGAGTGGTCGGAAGAGGGATGATGATTATGATGCACAGAGACGAGAGCCGCCGGAGGGCCGCCGGAAAGGATCCCGTCAACCTCTCTAGGGTCAACCCCGAGAGCAGCGGAGAGAGGGATGGCTTCGCCGACGACGTGTCGGAGCACGGCCCGCATCTCGCCTGGGACCACTGCAGGATCGACGACCGGTGGCTCGTCGAGCCTAACCTCCTCTACCTCGGCCCCAAGATCGGCGAGGGAGGCCACGCCAAGGTCTACGAGGGCCTGTGAGTCTGCTCTTCCCTCCCTCCAGTCCTCGCTTGCCCTAATCCTTCTTGGTTTCTTTAGAGTTTTATTATTGATTCTCTCGTCTCTTTTTTCTGCTTCCCCCTTTCATCTCCCTTTCTCTTATCGGTGGTTGTTTTCTTTTAGGTATAAGACGGCGAGCGTGGCCGTGAAGATCATACAGCCGGGCGGGACGGCCGCGGAATCGGCGAGGCGGAGGGAGCGGTTTCTGAGAGAGGTTGTGATGCTTTCACGGGTTCAGCATGACAACTTAGTCAGGGTATAAATTCGTTTGCTCTTTCCTTTATTTCGCTGTACGAATTGCTCCGTTTGTTGCAGGAGGAGCATCGGTTTCGGTTTGTGGTAATCGGAATTGGAATCTCTCGTTGGTTTCTTCATTTAATTGTAGCATTTGAAGCTTTGTTTATACACGGTTCTAGCTTAGAGACTGCATACGTGTTCAAGAAAAATTTCGGGATGTGATTCTTGTGTTTGTCAATTAAAGGTTGCTGCTACTTCCTCTTGTTCATATATATGAAACCAGAGCGATTTTCTGTAGCGTAGGGAATGGAGCTCTAGTTGTACAGAATTTTACCTTAGAGATTGCATACTTTCAACAATGATTATGGGTTTTGATGGTTGTGTTTGTCAATCAAAGCTATCTGCTGGTCTGTTCATATATATTAAATGGACGCAGTTTCTTCCCTTTCATATATGTCCTGCGTGATTGGAATTCCTGAGTCTTGGTGGTCTTGCTAAATTATGTAAAAGACTGGCCTGCTTGTGCTTATTGGGGGGAAGAAAATGGTCACCTGGTTTGGCTATTCTACTATAAAGATTGGTTGGATTTTTTGTGTGTTTTAATTCTTGATGAGTCCTGACTGTCATAGGCTATATCTGAAAAATCTTGTGACGGTTGTTTTTGCAATCTTCCTGTTGATAATAGTTTTTATTCATTCAAATGCATTTTTCAATCTTTCCCCTGTTTTCTCCTATGTTTTTGTTATTAATGCTATCGAGAATTCAGTTGAGCTCATGAAGGAAAAAACTGCCATCATATTCTAACATGGTTAAGATTTCTTTGAGAGCACCGGATTCCAAAGATTGGATTTCATGGTTCATGCATTCATGGTTCGTGCATCACCTTTTGATAGGTCGAGTGTTTGTGGTTCAGTGCATCTGGTATCTCATGCCAACTCCGTTTTTAAGTATGCGTTCAACATCCTTTCTGAATATCCAACCAAGGCATCGTCACATATTGGAAAGGGGTGTGCCAGATGAAGCCATGATTCCTAATTCATACTTTTAGTTTGCTGGAGGAGTTTCTTTTTTCTTTTTAAGGAGAGTAGACTTCTGGAAGAATTAGCTTTGCTAACTTAGGTTTGGATATTTGTTGAAAAAGAAATTTGGCATAGAAATACTGGTTCTTCCTTGGCGGCAGCGAAGCCAAGAAGAGACAAAGATCCATGATACTGGGCAGGATGGAGCTCCAGATTTGTGTGAATGCAGATAAATATTTGTCCACAACTTATTAGCACACGTGAATAAAGCATAACTGCATTGTTTTTACTAAAAGATGGGATATAGAGTACCCCTTGTGACAGTTTACCCACCGTCAGGTAGAGCAACAAAAGAATGGCATGGAAAGGATATTACTCTCTATTGAGTACTATTGTACTACATGGAAATTCCATGTATATATTCAGCAATATGTTGAAACTTTGCCAAGGGATGCTGGGTGATCACAATCCTAGGGCATTAAACTCCAGGATGTATTACATGAATACAGCTGCAGATGCATGGATATGGCCATGTTTTGTGAAGTTTCTGATATGACTACATTATAAAAAGATACAGGGCAGGAGTCAAAATGGAATAGCCGTGTGACCTAGACTCCAGGTCCAGGTATACAGGGATTGCCTGGCTCCTAAAAAATGTCCATGCAAGGGTGCATGTCAGAAAGAAACCTTGATAAAGTGGTGAACCGTGAAACTCTCTCCAGTCTGATCACTTTTCTCGCATTGCATGTGGTGCCAGAAGTCGGTACTTAAAAAATGTAGATGTGCAGCGGGAAGAGCAAATACCATTGTGTCAATAATTGTTATGTGATTGTGGTGGTAAACCAGTGGTTGAGCTATAGTTTCATCTCTTTGTTTTTGCTGTTTATCATTGAAGAAGCTTTTGCATCTTAGATTTCCAGCATGCCAGAGAATGCAGAAAAAGGTGAAATCCAATTATGGTTCCAAAAAAGGCTCTGTCATCTAGCAAAATGTCAAAGCATAGCCTAATCTTCAAGCAAGTAATGGAAGAGAAAGACAAATATGTGGATTCTATAGGCCACTATAATAGGCTGAATACATATGACACGGCTGCACCATTGTCCTATATGATGAAGATCAAGGTGAGAATGTCTAAAACAATCTGTTGCTGCAAGAGACCAAAATCAAGGTAAAAAAAACTTCAAAATCAAGTAGCATTAGAATGTAAGATTATATTGAGAAGATCATCACTAATCTCCCCTGCTATAGAATCATACACACGTTTACATACACACACATTGCCCCTATCGTCAAACTCTGTTTTCCAATCTTTTGATTGTAGCTAAACCAGCCCAATTCCAGGAACTCTACAGTGATCTCCTTGTCTTTGGGAGAGGTATGTTGTGACAAAAATAGTTCAATCTAGAAGTTCTGTATTGAGAGAATAGTTTTGGTTCCTTCTGTTGCCAATTTAGCAGGGGATAAACTTAACTCAGAACTTGTGGTTTTATGGGACATGGCAGTTTTAATGCTCTCAAATTCTGGGCAAAGAGCAACGATGAGTATGATGACCTAAAACAAGTATCAGGATCGTTCTGCCATCTAGGCCACTGCTCTCTAGAACCAGACCAAGAGGGGTAATTTGAATATCTGACCTGTTTATTAAGATATTGAGATCTTGAATATGTATTTCTTCTTGCTGTAAGGACCTAAGTTCCTTTTGGTGACTGGTGTTTCCTCCCTGTTAGTCTGATGATTGATTCCTCTCGAGTTCTCCTAAAGATAACATTTTCCACTTTAGGTTTTTCATTAAGTTCTATCTAGCATGAACCAGTTTTAACATTCTGGGAGCCCTATCAAACATATTTTTGATGGGTATGAGATGAGTGGACTGTCTTGGTTACATCAGCAATTTAATGCTTGCTAGAAAGTAAGTTGCTCTCCTATACCTTATATTTGATACTATGAGGAAGAGAATTTGAGATAAAAAATATTGGTTGCCATTTGTACACAGCTAAGTGAACACATGAACAAAGAAAACTAAACTTTCCTTTTATATAATAACAAACTGCATGGATGGCGACGGTAAGTTTTAAAATGTTGATACCAAAAATTTGTAACTAGAACACGTGATTATCTTTTAAATGCTGGCTAAAATGATAATTTTCCTGATTTTTTTTCTTTTTGTATGTTAGCCATTACCGATGTGTGAAAGGCAGAGAAAAAATATTTTAAGTATGATATAGTCCATGCCAATGTATTGTTATCAGTGTCTGATATCTTTGCTCTACATGGTGCAAAATATTAACCTAAGCTTTACTATTCTGGATAATGTGCAATTATTACCACAACCTTAGCATATGTTCGTTCTTCTTTTACCCCATATTCAGCAGGGCTCCAGATTTGTCACATTACCGTGCTTTCCTGTGGTATTTCCATCCATATATTTTTGTGCATTTCTGCAATTTATGTTTGTCAATGAAGTGTATCCATGGTTTTCATCTTTGTGAAAAAAGATGTGTTATAATTGAACCCTTGAAATATTTATTAAGAATAAAGCTTCAATGGAGACAAAATCTTCTTGTGTAAGTCACTTATCAATGGAAATATATCTTGAGCATGGAACTTTTTTTGGTTTTCTTGTAAACATTGATATGGTTGTTTGATGCTATGGTACTCTCTTCCTATCAGTTATTTTTTATTTACTGAGTTTCCTAAAGAAGGCAAGTTAACAGAGGGTCAGGGACTCCAATGTTGAATTTGGACTGCTGATTTTGTTCACTGTCTTTGAAACAGTTTATCGGTGCTTGTTTTGAGACAAACATGGTGATCGTGACAGAGCTTTTACTTGGCGGTTCACTTCGAAAATACTTGAGATCCTTGCGGCCGGGGTGCTTAGATTTACTTCTTTCAATCAGCTTTGCATTGGACATTGCTCGTGCAATGGAATGCTTGCACGCAAATGGGATCATTCACCGTGACCTGAAGCCTGGTACTAGATAAGTGAATTTTCATGTGTTTCTATGTTAGTCTTCCAATCCTTATGTTTAAAGATTTTCACCATGATATGCATCTGTGTGAGATATTTAAATGTGTGTGTGTGTGTGTGTTAAGATATCGTGGGTGAGTAGCTGTTTGCACTGTCTACGGCTGATGAACTTTGAGGTGGAGAAGTCATTCTGTCATTGAGTCTAACCTATAGATCATGGATGTGTAGAGCCTTTTTACACTCTCTGTAGCTGAAGCAGTTTGAGACAAAAAAGTGACCCTGTCAGTGCTAGTTTAACATACAAGCATCCATAGGAAAATTCCTGTGTAGTTAAAAGCATGTCTAGGCAACCTGCATCTGGGTGCTAGGTGAGCACCTGCCAGAGGTGCTTTAAAAGAAAGTATTAACTTTTTTAATGATGATGTTGGGAAAAGAATTGTCATGATTTAGTAAGTTCTTGTGCACTTTTTTTTTATAATTGTAAAATAAACATTAATTTAACTGTTGGGTTCTATGCTTGACACCTAGGTGTCACCTAATACTTTTGTCTAATTTTGCATAGTTTTTTTTTTCTTTTCTTTTGGGTTGGATACTCATCGCAAATGTAAAAACCAAACAAGAGCCATGGGAGCGACCGAAGTCAAGAGAATCTTTACTGCGAGACGAGCCGTTTATCATCATGATGGGTGTCAAGTGGAAGTGCAGTGATGTATGCAGCTGGAATCCTTGAATAGTTTGTGAGCCTTTGGTGAGTTTGTAACATGATCTGATGACATATTTCAACACAACCTTTTCTTGCCTGTTCTGGTTCCTACATCTGGGAGATGTATGATGGATGGGTGTCAGAAAAAACTAGGTATTTTTATTAGGATTGTGGGGAGCCAGCATGGAGGAACTGGTAGTTGTAATGAAATGGTGGTCTTCCACAAAAGCACGAGAAACCTTCAAAGAAGTGTTTATTGGATACACCTCAATCACAACCCATAAAAGGGTAAAAATGAAACACTAAAATAATAAATCTTTATTTCTTCACAAGAAATGCTTAAAAAGCATTGATTTACAATGAAGGAGGATGACCCCTATTTATACAAGAGGGAGAGGAGTGTAGAGCTCTCCTTGAGAGTCGTTGGACCTAGTCCAACGACTATATTCTAGTCAAGTCTTAGTTGGGACTTGACTAGATTATATTATCTAGTTCTAAATGAATTAGATAATAAATAAAATTAAAAGAGAAAGAAATGTAAAATAAAAAATATATATAATAATATAATAATAATAATATTATTATTATATATATTAAATATGTTACATTTTAACACTCTCCCTCAAACTCACGGTACAGAGAGCGAAAGTTTGTTTAAGAGGAAGTGAAATTTGGGAGCAACAAGAGGTTTGGTGAAGAAGTCTGCTAATTGACATTTTAATGTAACATATGGTAGATCAATGTTTTCATGTAGATATTCTTCTCTGACATAGTGTCAGTCCATCTCAATATGTTTGGTGCGATCATGAAATGTCCGGTTGCTGGTAATATAGATCGCACTTTTGTTGTTACAACACATTCTTAAAGCTTATGTTGTTTCAACTCCCATGTTAGCTAGTAGACGTCTGAGCTAAACAACTTTCATTGTCGTGGTCGTCATGATTCTATATTCAACTTCGGTGGAGGAGAGAGGGTCTTTCTGCTGTTTTTTGCACCTCCATAAAATTAAGGATTCATCTAAAAAAACACAAAAACCAGTAGTTGAGTGTCTATTATTGGGATCACCTCCCTAGTCAGCATTAGTATAGGCAATTAAATATAATGACAATGAAGCAGACAAGAAGAGGCCTCGTGAAAGAGAGGGCTTTAGGTATATAATAATATACAAAACTGCTCCCATGTGAACAGAGGTGGGAGCATGCTGAAACTGGCTAGCTGTGTATACAACGTGTGTTATATCTGGTCTAGTAATGGAAAGATAGGAAATTGCTTCGATAAACTGTCTATAAGGAGTGAGATCATCAAGAAGTTCTCCATCATCAATTCTCATTTTAATGTTAACAACTTCCGGAGTGTTCACTTTTGTAATTCCAGACCTGAAAACAATATTAAAGGCAAATTTAGATTGAGATATCAAATACCCATGAGGGGAATAAGTAACTTCAATGCCTAAGAAATATCTTAATAAACCTAAATCAGTCATTTCAAAATGAGTTTTAAGGAGCTTTTTTGATGTTTTCAACTCTCTGTTTGTGGCCTCCGGTGATGATCATGTCATCCACATAAAGAAGGAGAACAATAATCCAAGGTTTTAAAACCCAGTGACTCGGGACTCGACTCGTTCTTTATTGACTCGTGACTCGGCGGGTCAACTTGATGACTCGGACCTGGTTTTGTTAACTTTTGATATTAAAAGAAAAACAATATATAATTTGTCTCAAACCATGTTTTTCAGTAAACAAGAGATGATAAACTCATATACAGGCTCTATGATGCAGCAATATGGTGGGCTTGATGAAGATATTACTAGTAAGATGAGTTCAATTGATTAAATATTGACAAGCTAGTGGAGTGTTATGTGATGGACGAGCACTTTTATGATTGCAAGAATGTTTCCAAGATTGTTGTAATACCAACATTCTTACATGGTGCCCAGTGTTGAGAGAATTCCTGTTATAGAGATGTGTATAGTAGGATGAATGTATAAAATAACAAAGGACAAAAATGAATGTATTAGAAGACACTTAAGAGTACTGCCAATAACAGAAAAAGAAGGTTGTTGCTTAGGATGGTTTGAACATGTTCCACAGAGACTTGTCACAACATTAATGATACCATGTTAGTGGAAAAGCTAAGAAAGGAGGAAGACCATTGAAGATTTGGAGGGAGGTTGTGAAAAGATACATCAAAGGTTGCATTATGATAGATGTTGTAGCTCGTGATTGGAAGAAATGGAGAAACAAACCTCCTAAAGCCAATCTTCCAGTGGTACTCTATGCATAATATCTATTGTCGGCATGCATTTAATTCTCAAGTTTGCATTTCTAAGTTATCTTTTCAGACTAGTCATCTTATCTTATTCTTAATGCTTATACTAATGAGGGTCAGTTCTTTATATGATTTGAATCATCAAACTTAGTAAACTGGTCAGAGACTCAGAATGATGTACTTAGTTTTTCTTCCACAAGAATTACACAATTTTACAATCTAAATGTAGGAGATGCTATTGCTGAGGGGATTTGGTTATGCAAAATTGAAGATGATTGAGCAAAACTCCCATAATACCATTAGCTCAGTATCATTTTTTTATTCTGAAATACCCAAAAAATCAAATTTCAAACATCCCAGAACTCACCCGAGTCAGGCCCGAGCCTTGGCAAACCGAGTTTGCCTTGGGTTGACTCGTTGGAGGGCCGAGCCGAGTCACCGAGTTGACTCAGTGAGTTTTAAAACCTTGCAATAATCTGTACATCAAAATTCTTAATAAACAAAGCAGTGTTAGTAAAAAAAGATTGAAAACCAATATCAAGCATAACATGACTAAACCTGTCATAATAAGCTTTGGGTGCCTATTTAAGACTGTAAAGAACTTTTTCTAAACAAAGAGTTTTGCCCTTAGGGATACTAATACTAGGTGGGGCTTCCATGTACACTTCTTCAACTAGATTTTCATTGAGAAAGGCTTTTTTGACATCCATCTGAAATATGCGTCATTTTCTAATGGAAGCTAGGGCTATTAATGTTCTGATAGTGGTCATTCGAGCAATTGGGCCAAAAGTTTCTTCATAATCGATATCATACTCTTGGGCATACCCTTAAGCCACTAATCGAGCTTTATATATTTCAAGAGTTCATCACTCTTGGTTTTGACTTTGTAAACCCATTGAGAGCCTATAGGTTTCTTACCTAGAGGAATACAACAACAACAACAACAACTACGCCTTCATCCCAAAACAATTGGGGTCAGCGATATGAACCAAAAAAGAAATTCATTTTGGGTCTTCCACATGAATCCTTTTCCTCCAATCATTTCTATCCAACGCCATGTCCTCGGTGAGGTTCAAAGCATTCATATCCTTTCCTATCATCTCCATCCAAGTCTTCCTAGGCCTACCCCGACCTCTTTTAACTAATATATTTTTCCATTTCTCCAACCTTCTAACTGGAGCATCATTAGGCCTTCGCCGAATATGTCCAAACCACTGTAAACGATTCTCTCGCATCTTATTTTCAATGGGTGCAACACCTACCTTCTTACGTATCTCTTCGTTCCGAATCTTATCTTTTATTGTATTTCCACACATCCATCTAAGCATCCGCATCTCAGCTACACTCATTTTTTGAATATGATGTCTCTTGGCAGCCCAACATTACGTACCATATAGTAAAGCGGGTCTAATAGTCCTATAAAACTTTCCCTTCAACCGCAATGGCATTCTACGATCGCACAGCACTCCAGTAGCACTTTTCCATTTCATCCACCCAACCTTTATCCTATGATTTACATCTCCATCAATTTCTCCATACTTTTGAATGATGGATCCCAAATATTTGAAATAATCATTCACCGGTATATCTTGCTCACCAAGCTTCACTACACTCCCATCACTACTTCGTTGCTTACTAAACCGACATTCCATATATTCAGTCTTACTCTTACTCAACTTAAAACCTCTAGCTTCCAATGTCTGTCTCCATAATTCTAACTTAGCATTAACCCCAGCTCTAGACTCATCAATCAAAACAATATCATCAGCAAACAACATACACCACGGTACATTTTCTTGAATTGATCTCGTAAGCTCATCCATCACTATTGCAAATAGGAAAAGGCTTAAAGCAGATCCTTGATGTAACCCAACCGTTATCGGGAAATTGGTTGTCACCCCTCCACAAGTGCGGACATTGGTTACTACTCCTTCATACATATCTTTAATTATACTAATGTACTTGAGAGAAACACCTTTCTTCATCATTGTCCACCAGAGAACGTCCCTAGGTACTCTATCGTATGCCTTCTCTAAATCAATAAAAACCATATGCAAATCTTTGTTCCTCTCTCTATATCTTTCAATAAGTTGTCTAAGAAGATGTATAGCTTCCATAGTTGATCTTCCAGGCATAAAACCAAATTGAGGAATATCTTGAATAATTCAAGTGTTAGCCTTTTTTAATGCGTCCAACTCTGCCTTCATAGCTTCTACCCATTCTATATGATTTTTGGCTTGAAAATAAGATGATGGTTCTACGTATGATTGTATTAATGCGATAATTGCCCTTTATGTGGGTGAGAAAGATTTGTATGACACAAATTTTTTAGGAGGTCTAGAACTTCTGGATGACCTTCTAGGTGGTACTTCGAAATATTTTTCTAATGCACATAGAAGATTTGATTCTCTACGTCTTGAATATTGTTGACTAACGTCCCTATGAGTTTGATCTTCATTATCAACATTATGTTCAAAATCAATAGTATTTTGATCATTGTCAAAATCACATTTAAGATCACATTCATTAGATTTTGAAGTCAAATCCATTAAAAATGAATAGTCAGTGACTTCCTTGGGTTTTTCAAATTCAAAGAAACTTTCTTTTTTCAGAACAGATACATTTCTTAATACATATAATTCTTCATTTTGAAAATCAAAATACCTATAGCCTTTTTTATTATCAACATATCCTAAGAAGGCACAAGGAATCACACGGGGAGAGAGTTTGTTATTCTTGTTGGTGAAAACAAAACACTTGCATCCAAAGACTCTTAATCTAGAGTAATCAGGAGATAAGTTAATAAGTTTTTCAATTGGAGTTATATTTTTCAAAGAAGAACATGGCATTTGATTAATAAGATAGGTAGCAGTTAGGGCAACTTCTGCCCAAAATTCTTTTGGAACTTGATTTGCTATTAATAAAGTTCTAGTGGTTTCCATGCTATGTCACAAGGATTCTGTCAGGGCTGCGATTTTTTTTTTTTAAATTCTGCTGACAGCAGCTGTCTGTCAGCTGCTGACAGACAACTATCTATCAGCTGCTGACAGCAACTGTCAGCAGAAAAACCAGCGTCGGGGAACCCCCGACCCCCTATATATATATATTTACATTTTTGCCCCTGCCGCACCCCCGCACTCGGGTTTTTTGGAAGTGCCGAATCCCCGCACCCGCACCCATGTGATATAGTTTCCATGATGTGTCGATGTTTACGTTCGGCCAGATCAATTTTGTTGTGGTGTGTGTGGACAAGATCTTTGATGTGTGATGCCTTATAAGTTGAGATAGTCTTTGAATTCTTTGGACATAAATTCTCTCCCTCAATCAGTGCGAAAAATGGAAATATCATTTTGAAATTTATTTTTAACCATTTTATGAAAGGTTTGAAAGTGTGAAAAAACCTCATATTTATGCTTAAGGAAGTAAATTCAAATATGCCTAGAAAAGTCATCGACAAAAATTATATAATATTCATATCCACTTTTTGAAATGACTGGTGCAGGACCCCAAACATTCGAATGTATTAATTCAAGTGGTCTAGGGAAAACAAAAGTTCTATCATGAAATGATAATCTTTTCATTTTGCCAAGGATACAATTTTTAAACTTTTAGAGTTACAAAATTTCTCTAAACTTGAAAAATGTTGGATTTTACACATATGAGGATGACAAAGTCTTTTGTGCCACAAATCCAACTCTAGTTTCTGAACATCATAATAGAAAACATTCTTAGGCAATTCAAAAAAATTCATTTAATAGAGTCCTCATTCTCTATGGCCTTCTCCAATCTGCTTTCCTGACTAACGATCTTGTACCCAACAACCATGAGAAGAGAAAGAGATATTACACTCATAATCAGATATTTGAGAAACAGATAAAAGATTTAGATTTAGTTTAGGAATATATCTAACTTCTGGAATAAAAAAATTTGTTTTATGAAATTTTTCAAAATTCACTATTCCTTCTATTTTAAGAGATGTACCATCAGTTGTGAAAACTTTTAACACACTTGAGTTATTTTTAAGACATTCGGATAAGCTTTTGATATTTGGGGTCATATAAAAAAACACCAGAGTCAACGAGCCAAAGAAAGTTATCGAGATCGGAAAATGATGAAACAACTATGTGATGTGCGCTTCTATCATGAAGCACCATCAGTGGCGGGTACGTTCAACCTAAGAGAATACCCTTTGCCTCATGTTCTAACCTTTCCACAATAATTGATCTGGAAATAGTTAAAACTTTGTTTTGCACTTGTAATAATGTGGGTTTATTTGGTGAACTAGTAGGAGTTTCAAGTTCAAAATGAAGAATTTAAGACTTGACATAAGAATGAAACTACTATCACTGTCTTAAAAGACGTATGATGTTTGAGGAGATCCTTCAGAGGGAAATATCTGTAATTGTTGGGGATTATGTTGCCTTTAAATGGGAGGTGGCTGGTTTAAATCCCATTTTCTTTTCTTTCAGATTAATCAAAAGAGGTGGAACCAGAAAAATGTAGTGCAGCTTCATCATGATTTATTCTAATTGCTCTTGATCTCTACTATAGAAATATCCGAAAGGGTCCAAAATATTATCATGAATATTCTGCATTAACTACAGAAAGCATCATGGGATGGTTATAAAGAGTTTCGGCTTTTGAAAAACATTTAGCTGAGAGATGGGGAAAGCTCAAAGAACTGTTTCTCCAGACATCTCAGTCAAGTAATTATCTGAATACCTTGCTGATATCACTATATTCCATTATGTAAGCTTAGTCAAAATGAAATGTGTCTCATGAGAAGGGTGAGGGTCTCACTTCTCCACAAAAGATAAAGTTTGATCAGGCATTTGTATGATTGGCCTACAGTATGCTGGTGTATAATATTGAAAACTTTCCTCCCAACTTTTTTCCAATGAGACCAAGACTTCAGCTCCAGCCTTTGACCTGGACAAAGCCACCACGTTTCATGGGACCTTGAAGCCAAGGTAAATGCTGATTACAGTTTTTCCTATTGCATTTCAGGTAAAATGAGTCTGCATCTTTATGGTTTGTGGGAGGGTGTGTTCAGTCATGGATGATACTGACAAAAAATAAAGTTTGAATTGTCAAGGTATGGATGAGTCTGAGATTAAAAAACAAGAGAATTTGGACGGGGGAGAGAAGGCAGCAATTGGGATAAGAGACTAATCAAGCTTTCATTAAATGGGCTAAGTTGATGTGGGATTGATCAAAGACATACGGGGCAAGAGAGACGAAATGGTAGTGCAAGCATTCGAGATAGACGAAATGGTAGTGCAAGAGAATGCTTGTAGTATCACACGATGTGGAGAAGGGACCATGTGGTGGAAGGGCAAGATAATTGGTCTATTGCATGGTTAATGTCAGGGTTCTATGTTGGGGAGAGTAGTAGACCTTGGTGGTGATCATTTGTCCACCTGGTAGAAGGATGTCACTGAGGTGGGAAACATGGGCATCTTGCCTTTGAAACATTATCCTACATATTGCTATAAATCGCATATGATGCCATGGTTTGAGTCTGACCTAAAAGATTCTGCTGCATAAACCAAATATAGCAGGTGCTGTGTTTGTCTCAAAGATCTCAAGTCATGTTGTTGGGGACCTGGGGTTATAGTTCCTATTGTCACTTTGTTTAATGTTCCAGTTGTGAAGGATTTAAAAACCTTTGTATGTTTCTGCTTAACTGGTATATTTACATTCATTGTCTGCTTTACGTTCCTTTCCTTGTCTGTTAGTTGTGCTTGTAGGACTGTTCTTGTTTCACCTTTTTTTTTTCACCTCCAACCTGACATCTGATTCCGATTTGCTTCAGATAATCTACTTCTGACCCAGGACCAGAAAAAGGTCAAGCTGGCTGACTTTGGATTGGCGAGAGAAGAGACATTGACTGAAATGATGACTGCTGAAACTGGTACATACCGATGGATGGCTCCTGAGGTACCTCTTGTCTTGTTGGAGCATTTTTCTCTTTCATCATACACAATGCTTAGTTGCCTTAGATTCGTCTTTGCAGCTGTACAGCACTGTCACACTTCGTCGAGGGGATAAGAAGCATTATGATCATAAGGTTGATGTATATAGTTTCTCTATAGTTTTGTGGGAATTGCTAACCAATCGCTCACCCTTTGAGGGTATGTCCAACCTTCAGGCTGCATATGCTGCAGCATTCAAGGTGCTGTTCTCCCCAGTTCCTAGTCATTGTTTTGTTTGTTTGTTTGACATCATTATTGATTTTCAACTCTTGATTTTTCTGTAGAAAGTCAGGCCCGATGTCGAAAACCTCCCAAAAGAACTTGTTGCCATCTTGGAGTGCTGTTGGGCAGAGGATCCGAACAGTCGCCCAGAGTTTCATCAGATCATCCAGATGCTATGTAACTTCCGCTCAACTCTCCCTCCTTTGGAGACCACCCCTCCAATGCCTCCACCCGTCATGGAGCTTGGGCAGAGCAGTTATGTGCCTACGGACTCCCCTGGTACGCGCCATCTGATGGACAAATCACAAGAGAACGATAGCATTCAGAGGCCCTCTCGGTTTTTTGGGTGCTTTAATGAGTGTTTTTCGTAGCTAGCAGGGGACCCTGAAGGTTCCAAATTTTTTTGTTACAGCCAAATTTTGCCTGGATGAACTGCCGAAAGTATATGGTTTCACAGTTGTTGAGTCAGGTACTGGTTGTGCTTGCTACTGAACAAGATCCAGAGAAAGCATTGGGCCGTCTTCGGTGAATATAATTACACCACAGTGTACAGAGGAGAAAGTGAGACTAAAGATGATTCTTTTTTAAGTTAAGAAAAAGCTTGATCGAGGGATACAAGTCCAGTTGTCATGGTTGAAGCTTTAACATGGTATCATGCTTTAGCCTCTCTGATTTTGCTGTTACATATGTAATGACCAGACTTTGTCACCCATAAAAGAAAAAGAGGGGAAAGAAAGCAGGTAAATTCACTAAAAGCAAACATGCTATCTTATTGCCTGATATTCTCCCAAGCAAGCCCAGTCTCAGAGGCAACAATGCGCAGCCGAGGTTCGGCTGAGAATAAAAAACTAGTCCTTTTGATTTTGGTTGTGCTTACTGATGTGCAGCTTGGCCATATGATAGGTAATGGTCTTGACTCTTGATAATGAGCTGGGATTTAAGCCCCTTTGTTTTCATTGATTTAACATTAGTTGCACTATTTACAAATAACGTCCGACATATTCGGGTGCAATGTGGAGGTTTGTCCTTTCTGGATATGATATCTGTATCCTATTCACAAAAGCAATAGTACTTTGCCTAGATGTTATCTGCAGCTCTGATATGATTTTGTAAGTGCCTATTTCCCATCTAAAGGCAATGAAATGATTTGTCCACAATTGTAGGGTAGAAACAGATCTTTTAGTTTCCTGGTCTTCAATCACCCTTCCTAATTCGCAAAAGGGAATCATCCAAAGGAGGCCATAGGCCCATCTATCTGCATTTTTAGTTGATCTGTGCCATGGATTGATTTGAAGCACTGCTGTTGCGTCTTGTGGGCTCTTTTGCCATTGTTTAAAATGTTGAAAATGTGATTGAATTTTTTCTTTATTCTGGCTCTTGTTATATATATATATATATCATGTCCCATCTGCATGTGATGTGGTGGGCCCAGCTATATTCATGCTTCCAACTATTCAGGGTCAACTGGCCCGTTCATCCAAGCGACATGTACATGGAGCAGGGATCCAGAGAGCCAGAGAGCGGTTAAGTGACATGGCTATTTGACACAGGCAATTTTATGTGGGGCCTGCACTATGTAGCTGTGGACTCTATACTTATACTGTGATGTGATTGGCTAGTGTCACGTACCCATGGCACTTGGCCAGTCCTTTGATCTCAACTCCATGTGCATGACTTAAAAAAAAAAACAGGAGTGCTCAGTTTTAGGGGTGTCAACGGGTCCGGTGATAAATAAGAAGACTCAATTAAGACCTGGGTCTGGATCTGAAGGTCCAGGTATTGTTTGTGAAATTTTATACCATACCTGTTTTATTTTTCACTTTGCCAGTGGCTACCAAAATTGAAAAACATTGTGGAGGTGCTAGATAAGTCTGTTCCTCTCTGTCCGTATGGCAGCTGTAAAGAAAGATGGCTTCACCTTATCGAAGATGGTGTCAGTGAGAGCTCCCCCTCGCCATTGACCTTCTTTTGTAGACAGAAGAAACCATTGAGTGGAAACAAGACCAGACTTGCGTAGCAGTACTTGTTGGGATCTGGGGCAGCAAAATCAACTCCGGAGTTATAAAAGAGAGAAGAAGAGGAGAATGAATATCGACTTTGAGGTTTGCTTCGAAGGCCTCTCTCTTTACAGAGTTACATTTCTCTGTGTCTTAGTTTTAGGGGCAGAGTCCCTTGTATTTATAGCCTTCTGTTTCTCTCTCTTGACTCAACATTTAGTTGAGAGAATCACGGTGAGTCCGAGGATTTTGATAAAGATAAAATATGAATTTTGAAATGCTTTGTAAAACTGACTCTACTTATCCATGAGCATGCTTACTTATGGATAAGCATAACGTGCAGCACATACCAACATCTTTCACTTGGACATGAGACTGCTCAGTTTGCTTCCACTAGTGTGGGCTTTCTTGAACTGATTACGGATTTTTTTATTAAGGATTTTCTTCGTAATCATACATATCTCAATCCCATACGAGCAACATGCTTGGTAAACAAGTCTTTTGAAATGTCCTTAGTTAAAGGATCAACTATCATATCTAATGTATGAATGTAGTCCACAAATATTTTATTATTTTCAATCATATCGTGTATGTAGTGGTATTTTACCATTATATGCTTGCTCTTGGAATAATCAACTCCACTTTTTATTAGAGCAATGACAGCTTGATTATCACAGTATATTTGTACAGGTTCATATAATAGATCTGTCTTTAAGTCTTTAATGAACCTATTGATCCATATTACAAATATCATGGTTGCATTACACGCGATATACTCAGCCTCTTGAGTATGTTGAGCCACACAACCTTGTTTCTTACAGCACCAAACAACTCCTCCTCCTCCAAAGTGAAAGATGTAGCCAGAAGTAGATTTATTGTCATCTTTGTACCCTGCAAAGTCAGCATCAGAGTATCAAATCAAATCAAATCAAGGTTGTCTGCTTGAAAGCTCAGTTACAAGCCTTTTAAGTATCAGAATATTCTTTTAATAGTTTGCCAGTGAGGTCATCCTGGATTACTTTGATATCTGCTAACAAGACCTACAACAAAGCTTATGCCAGGTCTTGTATATAGTATCACATACATTAGGCTTCCAATAGCCTGAGCATAAGGAATTTCAAGATTTTGTTGGCCCTCACCTGGGCAATCATTTTTACTTAAATTTACTCCTTTTGCAACTGGAGTCCTAATGAGTTTGAAGTCATGCATTCTATATCTTTTTAGAATATAATCAATGTATCTTTCTTGACTTAGACAAAGAGTTCTTGAATCTCTATTTCGGGTGATTTTAATTCCAAGATATAGGAAGCATCACCCATATCTTTCATTTCAAAGTTTGTGTATAATCATTTGTTTGTGTTGACTATCTTTTCATTATCATTATCAGTCAACAGAATATCATCAACATATAATGACAGAATACATAATAGACTCTCACTTTTTTACACATATATACAATGATCTAATTGATTTGGTTTGTATCTGATCTTTGTTATGTCCTTATGAAAAGCCAAATACCATTGTCTTGGTGATTACTTTAACCCGTATAAGGATTTTTTCAACTTGTACACTTTATCATTATTTGTCACATAACCTTCTAGCTGAGTCATATATATATATATATATATATATATATATATATATATATATATATATATATATATATATATAAACTTCTTTTAAGTCACCATTTAGGAAGGCAGTCTTTACATTCATCTGCCATATGTCCAGATCATAATGTGCAGCTATGGATAATATTATCCTGATGAACGTAAATTTAGCAACTGACGAATAGGTTTTCGTATAATCAATCCCTTTCTTTTTGGAAAAAACCTTTCGCAACCAGTCTTGCTTTAAATTTATCTATTGATTCATCAACTTTATATTTTTTTCTTAAGAACCCATTTACAACCAACTGGTTTCGTTCCTTTAGGAAGATCAGTTAAATCCTAGACTTGGTTCTTTTCGATGGATTCAATTTCTTCATCTATAGCTTTTTTCCATTTTGATGCCTCTTTCAAATTAATTTCATCAGCATATGAGAGATTATGAGTCATCTCATTAAGGTCTACAGAGTAGCAGAGTTCCTCACACAAATACACATAATAGTCATCCAAGTAGGATGAAAGAGCTCTAGACCTTTTATGACCACTTAGTCCTTGAGAGGTAGATGGTTCAGAATCATCAGTTGATTCATTGCCTAACTGTTCCACAGTTGGTTCATTACTTAATTGTCCATCCTGATCATCAGGATCATCTAGCAAATTAAATGGATCCTCAATTGGATCATTGGATTCGTTGTTGAGGTTTTCAGAAACTCAATATCTCTACCCTCAATCAATCTTAGTCTTTGGTGATACAATCTGTAACCTTTTGATCCTTTTGGATAACCAATAATGATACATTTTGCTGATCTGTTATCCAATTTATCCATAGTTGGATCTAAGGTTTTTACATGAGCTACAGATCCCCATCTCCTAAGATGATTTAGATATGGTTTCATACCAGTCCATCTTTCATATGGAGTTGTTGGGACAATCATACATGGCACTCTATTTAAGGTATACATAGCTGTATTTACAGCTTCACCCCTAAAAACTTTGTGCTGACTTGCCATTTTATACTAGAATATATTTATTTTATTTTATTATATATCTATTTTATTTATGGCAAGTCAGCACAAAGAGACAAATAAACAAAATAAAAGATTACGTCAGTCTATACTGAGAACATGCTTCTAATTGTAAATAGACCTATTTTTGAGTCTTAAATGGAATTTCAAAAAAGTCAAATGTTTTAAATTAAAAGAAACAAAGTTATTTAAAAATTAAAATAGTTTTTGGTACTGAAAAAAAATACTATTATTTCTGACAAATTTCCAGAAATTTCAAAGTCGCAAACCTGTTTTTGCAAATTAAAAAAAAAAGGTATGCGAGGTAAAAATAAAACCCGTTTAACCCTATTTTTGAAATATGCAGAAATTTCAGGGGCATCAGGGTCTTTTTACCCCTCAGGCTATATAAGCCTTGAACCTTTCGAAACAGGTTATTTTTTTTTTGGATTTTTCTCTCTCTTCTTCGGCGAAGCTCCAGAGTGGTCGGAGGCGATCAGGGTGTTTTCTGGTTGTTCTTCGGTGGTGATGACCCGACTCTCTGGTTGGGTTTTCTCCTCTCGTTGCGGGCTCCTTTTGTGTGC
Organism: Nuphar pumila; assembly: GCF_984573655.1. Lineage (NCBI taxonomy): Eukaryota > Viridiplantae > Streptophyta > Magnoliopsida > Nymphaeales > Nymphaeaceae > Nuphar > Nuphar pumila. The sequence continues at coordinate 137,348,891 of NC_143253.1, forward strand.
AAACCCATAGTCGTTCCACTGGTGGAGCTTCCAGAAATGATCAGAAATTGATTTTCTGGCTGTTCACTGGCGGCGATGGCTCAACCCAGTGTTTGGGTTTGCTTCTCTTGACGCAGACTTTCCCTGCGCACAAGCCCGAGGCCAAACAGTGGCCCAAAACAGGTTTTCCTGGTAACTTAGGGTTTTGCCCTTTCTGACTTTCTATTTTATGGTTCTGTATTCTGGTGAATGAGCTTTTTTTTTTCAGAAAGGGAGCAACAGAAAAATGTTGGAGGGCTTCTGTCCCTACTTGCTCGGTGTTGTCGAAAAAAATGGCAGTCGACCGATTATATATATATATATATATATATATATATATATATATATATATATATATATATATATATGTATTCGACGACAGAAAAAACTGTTTGTTTTTCTTTCTTTCTCGGTTTGTCTTTCTGTTTTTTCCCTTTTTTTATTTTGGTTCGCAGAGACGAATAAAACAAAAAAAGATCGCCTCTTTCATGAAGAAGTCGAGCCTCTGTTTGCCCTTTTGGGTTTTCAGAGACAGGGAGAAGAAACACTTCTTTCGTGAAGAAGCTGAGCCTCTGTTTGCTTTTTTGGGTTTTCAGAGACAAAAAACGTAGAGAAGCAGACTTACCTGTTTAACACTTTTCTTTTTCCAGGAGGTTGAAGGCAGCACAACTTGGGGAGCATCTTCAAACCTTGGCTCTGATACCACTGTTGGGATCTGGGACAACGAAAGCAACTCCAGAAGTAGCAACAACAGTTTGAAGTTCCCGAGTTATAGAAGAGAGAAGAAAATGGGAAGAGGAAAATAAATATCGACTTTGAGGTTTGCTTCGAAGGCCTCTCTTTACAGAGTTAGATTTCTCTGTGTGTTAGTTTTAGGGGCCAAGTCCCTTGTATTTATAGCCTTCAGTTCCCCTCTCTCGACTCAACAATTAGTTGAGAGAATCATGGTGAGTCCAAGGATTTTGATAAAGATAAAATATGAATTTTGAAATGCTTTGTAAAACTGACTCTGCTTATCCATGAGCAGGCCTACTCATGGATAAGTATAACGTGCAGCACATGGCCACAACACACCAGCAGTACTAGCCTCATATAGAGTCGTGACCCTATGAGTGCATGAGAAGAAGCGTAGGCCACCCTTTTTTCTTTTCCTCCCCAATCCTTATTTGGCTACTAACTCAATATGACAGTGGGTGTATAGCTCAGTTGGTAGGGCATTTGGCTTTTAACCTAATGGTAGCAGGTTCAAATCTTGCTATACTTTGCACATGAACATTTTCAGGATTTTCTCTCCTTTTTTTAGCATTTTCATATCCATAGCTTTACATAATCATGGAAGGAGTGCTCGTAGGATTTCCTGCCCAAGTGAATGTACAAATGTCTATAATCAGTTCTGAATGTAAATGAATCTTTTGAATTTTTTTTTAGAAATGTGCAAAAGTTTCCAGAGAAGTCTTATAGGGCACTTTGTGCAACTATTGTTGTAATGGAGCTCCCAAGTTCCTAGGCAAGAAAGAATGAAAATGATGGCATGAATGTGTTGTTGCTTAGAAGGCCATAATAGCCTGATGGCTTATGAAAGCTCTGCAAACGAATGTTGTGAGTATCGATATCGGCCCTGAATCGTTTGGCCAATGATTCAGCTGTAAAATTTACGTGTCGATCAGAATGTGGCAAGTGCTAAAATCATTAAAATAATATTTTAAATTATTTAAAATTTATTTTTTTGTATTTTTTACATTTATTAAAAAATAACCGATTCAGGGGTGATGTGTCGATTTTCTACTGATACAATACGTATAGGCCAATATGCATCGATACAACATTAATGCAAATATCTAAGTGTTCCCAAAATAGTCAAACTACTTAGAAATTCTCAAGATTGAATAGAAATTAGTTCAAAACTGGTGCATTGGCATGAAAAGAAAAAGTCATAGTTGATCATATTAGTTCCATGAGCCTGGAGAAACAAAATCTTTCAAGGGTGCATTTGATTGCCCTAGAGATCCCTGGATCTCGTGACTCAAGGTTGGAATGTAACTTGTATTCATAAGTTGGCTAAATGACACTTACGGATGCGACACAGAGGCGGAACATAGACTCACTATGGGGCAATATAAAGTGGGGCAATCTTGGAGAGTGGGCCTTCGAAGGGAGCTCTACCTACCAACGAGTTCATCTCTATAAGAGTTATGGGCGTTGACTCCTCACGCATTTGAGGAACCCAAAAAACACTTAAGAAACCATAAAAATTTCAAGAGGTTCCCCCTAACCATGGGGGGCATCATGGGCACACATTGGCACAAATCTTGTTGGACCATGTCTCACCCTAAGCTATTTACAAGGTCACCATGGCCTATTGGGCCACGCAGGGTTTTAGGTAAAGGTTATACAGGGCTAAAAAATAAAAAAGAGGACCTAGCTATGCCACAACATGCACGTGCCATGGTTGCACATGCAGGGCACGACAGTAGTACAACAGGCTGAGCCAGTGCAACTAGATCTTTGCGGCTGAGGCAGTTTCTCTGAGTAAAATCATAAATAAAAAGATTCAATCTTGAGCTTTCAGCTTGACACAGGACTCCACTGACCATATTGGAATTTTTTTTGTATAACCATTTACTGTATCATTTTACTATATTACTTTACAGTTTGTTTCATGCATGCATATCGGGAAGGTTTATCCATCTTCCCAATTAGTTACACTTATATGTAGGGATTGTTCGCTTCAATTAAGAAGACCATGATAAGGGGTTATCATGAATGATGAGATCATGATACAGAGTTATCGTGAATGCTGAATTTGTATTTATTTGAGTTAGCTACTTCAACGAGAGCATCATCATCATTTTCTCTCATTTACATTGTCTTTCATGATATTAGAGCATAAAATCTAACCTTGCTCTCATCTGCCTCTCAATCTGATTGAATCTGTCATCTCGTTCTCCGTCATCTTGTTCGACTTTACCATGACCTGGGAAATTCTACTTGTCTGCATCATGACCTGTTACAGTCTCTGCCTCTCAACCTATCGCATCACCTGCCATTGAAATTGATGTAATAGTTAAGTAGTTATTTTTCTCGTACTTTTCTATTTTTGGCAATAAAGCATAGTTTAGTTGCGTGTTTGAATACAAGTATCCTATGTTCCCTGAGATCGACCCAGACTCCACCACTCGTGCGAGCTGGTTGTATTTTTGATGTCTGGCTTTCATATTGTTTTCATATAAAAATATCTTTAAAAATCGTTACACAAAAATTGACACCAGTGTATTTAGGAGATTTTGAAGGGTCTTTATTACTGATTTGCATGTTTGTGTGCCTTACAACCTATCGCAGTACCTACTGTTAAACCAACTGCCTTTGATCTGTAGCTTGCGGCTTAGCCACCATTCATAGGTTGCCGCAGTACTTGCCATGTCCTGTTCTTTGCTCATCAGCGTCTCTTCGAATCTGCGTTTCTGTGCATGAGTATCTGTTTTTCATCAATGGCTTCTGACGACAATGGCAATGTCGACTCTTTTATTAATAGCTCAACTGGTATTTCAGAATCGACAACAAACCCATTCATACTTCATCATTCGGACAATCCGGGAACTTCATTCATATTTCAACCACTGACCAGAGACAATTACTCCATGTGGTGTCGTGCGATATGCATGGCCATAAGCACTAAAAATAAATTAGGCTTCGTCGATGGGACGATCTCCAAGCCTAGTTTGCTTGCATCAAACGTTGTTGCATGAGAATGATGCAAAACATTGTATTATCATGGATACTCAACTTGATGCACAAAGATCTTGCATCAAGCATCATCTATGTGGAGTCTGCTGCCGAGGTCTAGGCGGAACTCCGAGAATGATTCTCGCAATCCAATGCTCCTAGAATATATCAAATTCAACAGAAAATCATAAATTTGAAGCAAGCTTAATCATCGGTAGCAGCATATTTTACCAAACTTAAAGGGATGTAGAATGAAATGTCCACATACATCAACATCCCTCCCTGTTCGTGCGGAACCATGAAGGTCATCCAGGAACTTTAGCTATAGGAGAGGCTCATGCAATTTCTAATGGGTCTCAATGATAGCTACAATGCTATTCGAAGCCAACTTATTCTCATGACCCCTTTGTCAAATATCTCCAAAGTGCACACTTTGATTGTCCAAGAAAACGACAACGTGACCTTTGACTTACCCCAACACATGAGCCAATTGCTACAACTGTGTATAGGACCCATCAATTCAACAAAACCAATAAGCCAGGGTCATGTATAATCGGAATGTGACCATTGTGGTAGATTGGGACACATAAAAGCGAAGTGACATCATCTTCACGATTTTCCAAACCGACCAAGGAGTTCTCTTAATGCTCGAATTTCAAATGGCCAAGCTAATGCCAATGTCTCCATAATCGAACCAAAGAAGCCGAGTCTAAATTCCATTGTCCCATAACTTACCCAAGAGCAATACAACAAACTCATTGCTATTGCCAACTTAGGTAACTAAATTCAATCACCTATGGCCAACCTCGCAGGTAATTTTCTAATTCATCTGCATGTTTATCTGTCACAATTCTGGATTATTGACTTAGGAGCCACTAACCACATGATGAATAACTTGTTTAATATTTCATCTCCTGTCACTACTTTATACCCTCCCATTGGAATGCCAAATCGGTCTTCCACTCAAGTCACACACATTGGCAATGTCACATTAGTGCCATAACTCACATTATCTAATGTTTTATATGTTCCTCAATTTCAATTCAATCTTATTTCCATTAGCAAGTTGATTCACGATCTAAAATGTGAAGTTATATTTACATCATATCATTATTTCTTTTAGGACCTGCACTCGAAGATGAAGATTGGAGCAGGTAAACTGTAAGGTAATCTTTATGTTCTTGAGATCAATGATAAATGTGTCTTAAACGCTTCTTCCAACTCATTTCGGGCTTGATGGACAAAATCCAACCCATAAACCAATACTTATTGACCACAACGTCACTCGACCTCCTTCCATTGCCCAAGATAATGTGGATCCTATCCCAACAAGTCTTGCCTCACATACCCAAGACACCCAACTTGTTAGAAAATCTGATTGAACACACCAACAACCATCATATCTCAAGGATTACAAGTGCTACTCTGCAGCACCCATACTCTAATCGTTCAATTCGTGTGATGTGGTTCCAAGCACCCATCACCCTCTCAGTCATTATCTCACATATGGTAAGTTCTCTCACCACTACCAAGTTTTTCTATCTTCTATTACTTAAAACTTTGAACCAAGGACCTTTCTCCCAGCCATGAAACATCAATATTGTGATACTATGGTCGCATAAATTCAAGCACTTGAAGAGAAAAACACCTAGCCAGTGATGGAATTATTGAAAGAAAAACAACCAGTTACCTGTAAGTGGATTTATAAAATTAAATATAAATTTGATGGCTCCATCGAATGATATAAAGCGCGATCGGTTGCAAAGGGATACAATCAAATTGCATGTCTTGATTATAACGAGACATATGCATTTGTTGCCAAACTCGTTATGGTTCATTGTCTCCTTGCAATTGTGGTAATACGTAATTGGCATCTCTACCAAATTGATGTCAACAATGTGTTTCTCCATGACGATTTAAAAGAAGAAGTCGACATGCATTTGCCTCTCGGGTTTCATAGTCAGGGGTGCACCGTGTTTGTCGCCTCAACAAGTCACCCTACGGACTGAAACAATCCCCCCAAAATTAGTTGTCAAACTCTCAACATATTTGAAGTAAGTTGGCTTTGTTCAGTCTAAGGCATACGATTCCCTGTTCTATAGCTAGAATTGAAGCACAGAGTTAGATCTTCATATTGGTATATGTCAATGACATCATCATAGCAAGAGATTATCTGACCCATATCTAAAAGCTCAAAACCCATATCAACATGTAGTTCCGTCTCAAGGATCTTGGCAAACTCAAATATTTTCTAAGAATCGAAGTGGCGAAATCTAAACGAGGCATTTTTCTCTCTCAACACAAATATGCCTTGGACATTTTGGAAGACATGGGTTATCTGGGAGCCAGAGGCATAGCTAAGATTCATGTGAGGGGGGGGGGGGGCAAACGGGGGTGTAGCAAAAAAAAAATTTGGTGTGATAGTCAGCGGTTCGGGTGCAGCGCCCCCGATTTTTTTTTTTTAGATAAAATAAAAAATGACTATAATTATTAATAAAAATCTATTTCATATGGACAAATCAAACTATCTGCTGCAGTCTTTTTCAACCTCAACAGAAAGTTCTTAAACATTATCTAATGGCAATATATAACACTAGTGCGATAATTTGAAGTTTTATAACAATGCATAAATTTTATTTATGACAAAATAAATCAAAATACAAAAGTACCAACTAAAATGGACCTCGACGGTTACCCGCAACATAAAATTCATCTATAAGAGAATCTATAACTAAATTCATAGTATATTCTCGTTCGATGTACAATGTCATATAGTCATCAAGAAAACCGTCGTCCATTTTGTTACGAATTTTCGTCTTCACATGCTTCATCACTGAAAATGCTCGTTCTGTAGTGGCCGTAGAAACTAGTAATGTCAATACAAGATGAAATAATCTAGTTAGCATGACATAACTTTCTAACCTTCCACTTGCAACCAACTTTTGATACAAATCAGGTAGAGTAGGTACTTGAAATCGAGGATCAGAAACCACATCAATCTGATAATGTTGTAACTCTGTTTTTAAGTAAAATATATCTTTTGGTGTAAAATCTTAAGGATAGAACTTCTCTGCAAGCTTGCAAATATCAGCTATATTAAAGGATTTAAATGAGTTTCTAGGATTTAATGTCGCACTGAGAGAAAGAAGTTTGACTGATGTGTCATTAAATCTAGTATTTAACTCCACAAACAAGAAATCTATAGCTTTATTGAAAACATCAAAATGATAGTGATGCTGAACTGAGGGGTACTCACGACCACGGGATCGACCAACCATATATGAACCACTGAAGTCAGGTAGGCAAATATCATTTGTTGAACAAAATGATGTTACCTCTTGAAGGAATTCTTCCCAACCATCTTCTCTCAAAGCTTGAAGCACAGTCTTTGTAGTGTAGACAAATCTCATATCAGTCAAGATATCTTGATTTTTCTTCTGAAGGGCCTGACATAAAATATCAGTAACTACAAATATTTGATTCATCAAATGCAAGACAAATACAAATTTGAAACTTGTAATGCAAGTGTATGCACCATCAACTTCAGCCTGAGATCTAGCACTTGGAGAATTTTCAATCAGGCACTCAAATACTTTACATGTTGCAACGTACATATCCTTCAAGCTCTTTACAGATTCATAATGAGAACTTCAACGAGTAGCTCCAGCTCTATGCAAGTTCCCAATCTGATTAGCCCCACTTCCTGTCGATTGTTCCCCAGTTTTTAACAAATGCTCAATTTCTTTTCTATGTGCAACTTTCAACTCACCAACACGCTTAGGCAAAGAAGTAATAATATTAACAACATTATCCAAATGAGAAAAGAATTGCCAAATGTCATGAACATCCTTACCAATCCTTCAGAAATAAAGCTTGGAGCCCATTCCAAGCACCCCGCATATTACTAGCACCATCGTACCCTTGTCCTCGCACATTCTGAATTTGAAGGTTGTGAGTACTAAGAATATCAAAAATTTGATTTTTTAGATTCAACAAGGTAGTATCACTAACACTTTTAATTGTAAAAAATTGTTCTCTTAAAATTCCCTCTTCATTAACAAACCTCAATACAATGCACATTTGTTCTTGTTTAGATGCATCTCGTGCTTCATCAACAAGGATATAATACGATGCATCTCCAACTTCATTACAAATCATACATTGTACTCAGTTTGCCATAATGTGCAAAATCTCTCTCTGGATATCTGGAGAAGTGTATGTGGCATTTCTTGGAGCATTAGCCAAAACAACTTTACCAGCATCTGCATTCATTTTTCCAAAATAATCAACCAGTTCAATAAAATTTTCACGATTCAATGAAGATAAAGATTCATCATGGCCCCTAAATGCGCAACCTTGGAGCGCTAACCACTGAAGAGCTAACATTGAGGTTCTTACTCTGAAACGAGCTTTCTGACGTTCCTCTTAGGATACAACATTCATCACTTTGTCAATATGATGACCCAGTCTCATCAAAATCTCTGCATTTCTTACACATACATTATTATATAAAGACAGTGAAGAACTGACATGGGTAAGAAAAGCACATTTTTTTCCTTGATTAACCCTCTTCCAATTATTAAACCCAACCGTTGCCAATGCTGAGAGATTCGAAGAAGGGCTATTATCAAGAAAAAGAAAGCAATAAAAATAATATGCTTTATCTTCTGTCAGAGAATACTCTAGCCAACGAAACTTAGTCAAATTACCCAAAAGATCGGTGTCTCATCATCGTGCTCGGTCAGTGTCTCGTCATCTCGCTCACTCAGGAGCACGGGAGCAGCGCCAGAGGCTTGGAGGAGAAGTGTGGGTGGTCGGTGTTGGAGGAGAAGCTCGATCGACGTCGGAGAAGAAGTTGGGCGGCTGGGCGACGTTGGATCAGGAGTCGGGAGTGGGGGGATTTGGGGAAGATGAGGATAAGGGCTAGGTCACTCAAAATCAAGATCGAAGAAGAAGAGGGGCTGAGGGGTAATAAGTTAAACAGATCAGATCCAGCATGGGTGGGTGCCCGCCCTCGCCAGGTGCTGGATTCGACCAAGGAATCAGGACTGTGCTTTTAAATTTTATTTTATTTTAACTAGGTCGGGCGGCAGGACTGGGCTACAACCCAGTCCTGCCCCCCCCCCCCCCCCCCAGCTCCGCCTTTGCTGAGGGGTAATAAGTTAAACGGGTCAGATCCAGCACGGGTGGGTGCACGCCCTCGCCAGGTATTGGATCCGACCGGAGAATCAGGGTTGGGCTAGGACTAGGCTTTAAAAAAAAAAAATTAACTGGGTCGGGAGGCAGGACTGGGCTACAACCCAGTCCTGCCCCCCCTAGCTCCGCCTTTGCTGAGGGGTAATAAGTTAAACGGGTCGGATCCAGCACGGGCGGGTGCCCACCCTCTCTAGGTGCTGGATCCGACCCTCTCTTCACTATCTCAAAGGCACTCTTGGTCAAGGGGTCCTCATGGCATCATCTATCACATTAGACATCATTGGATATTGCGATTCGAACGGGGCATCTTGTCCCATGAGCCGAAGATCCACTTCGGGCTATTGTGTCTTGATCAGGAACAACTCCATCTCTTGGAAATCCAAAAAGCAGTCCACCATCTCTCGCTCATCCGCTGAAGAAGAGTATCACTCGATGGCCTTGGTAAGTTGCAAGCCCACTTGGGTCAAATATTTATTAGCCTGTTTTTTGGCATCTCACATCCTAACATTGTTCAGTGACAATCAGGCAACTCTTCACATAGCTGTCAATCCCATCTATCATGAACACACAAAACACATTGAAATAGACTGCTATCTCATCTGTGAAAACATCCAAAGCGGGTTGATCTGTACACAATTCATTCCCACAGCATCTCTGCTGATTTGTTTACTAAGGCCTTGGGCATATTATTTTTCTCTGTTGAAGACAAGTTGGGCATGCTCAATCCACGTGCTTGCTCCAACTTGAGGGGCTTATTGAAATTTTTGTGATATAACCAATTACTGTATTATTTAACTGTATTACTGCATGTGTAGGGACTGTTTGCTCCAATTAAGGAGATCACGGTAAGGTGTTATCGTGAATGACGAGATCACGATAAGGAGTTGTAGTGAATGACGAATCTGTATTTATTTGAGTCGGCTACTTCAATGAAAACATCATCAATCATCATTTTTTCTCATTTACATTGTCTTTCAAACCACATGGGTAGCGTTAAAATTGAAGTGAAAAGCTAATACAAGACAAGACGAGCGCGGCACTTGTCTTGTTTGGTACTCAAACTCTCAAAGTAGTTGTGAATCCCACAACCTAGATGTCTACCTTCAAGTGAGAGGGTTGTTTTCTTGGGTCACAACTATGCTTCCTCGACCTGTCCAAGTTGGATAGGATCTGGAAAGATAAACCTCCTGATTGGTTTCCCAACCTGAATTGTGAATCTGATGAGTAAATCGATGTCTTCAACTTTCCAACAAAAAAAAAAATGTTTGTAAGGTGCTATGATCGACTTTCATAGGTTAAAAGTTCTCGGTTTTCAAAAAAATCATAGGCTACACATTCTCGTGTTTGTGATTCTTTTATGATTTGTGTGGCATATTCCTTATACATGAATAGCATGTGCCCGTCACATTGGAAGGCTGTATGTAGCATTTGATGGATAAAGATGATCAACATCACACCTAAGACAGCGCTACCACCATCAGAGGATACTTGTAACCAAATGTTCTCATCTTACTTCTCAAGGAAAAAAAAAACGAAGGAAGCTACCATGGATCGGTTCATGCTTGGTCCATAAAAAGCTCATACAATAAACTTGGCAAGCCAACTAATAAATATATTTTTAATCATGGAATGCATATGGTTGAAGTGTTTGGCTTGAATGCAAAAAATTTAGAGTTCAAATCCTATTATTACGTATAACCTTGGAAGAACGTGTTTATTTCGGAAATAAGCGACTTTGAGCTTAACTATGTGAGTTTAGAATTCAAATACTATTATTTTTTAAAATTTAATTAATTTTTTTTTTTTTAGTAAACAAACTGAATTTGAGCACCCTTTATTAGGTTCTTTCGGCTCACCTACCAGCCCTCCAGTCCGGCCAGTTGGCAGCCGAGCGACACACATAGGCTAGCCCGTGATCAGTGGGACTTAGGGGTGTCAACGGGTGGGTTTGGTTCGGACCCAGGTGAAACAAGAGCCAGACCTGATTTGAGATATACTAGTACGAGATTCAGACCCGGGTCCAATTGAACCCAATACAAGGGGAACCATACCGAAATTCTATAAAGATTACATGAACCAGACCTAAACCATACCCGGTAAAATAATATTTTTTTAATCTTTTTTAAATTGAAAATTTGTGGATCTTAGTCAGAACTCGGGTCGAGCCTGATTCTGGGTCTGGTATGAAATTTCACAAACCGTACCTGGCTTGGATTCTTTTGTCTGACCCAGAATATAATCGGACCTTCTTATTTATCACCAAACCCTGACCCTATAAGGTTTGGTACGGGTCGGGTTCAGGTCAAACCCGACCCATTGACATTTCTATTCGGACTGCTGCTTAAAAACTTCCGTATCGAGGGACGGGAGGAAGCAGATCAGGTCATGATGAACATGAGCGTTTTTGCTTTCAAAAGTCAACAAAACCACGTGGCATTCATCCAAAATGCAAACAGACGGTCACGATGTCAGCATGAGAAAAAACGCTCATGTACCTGATCTGCTTCCGAGACGGGCTCGCTCCATATTTATTTAGAGCGGTCTACATGTTTCTCCCTCTCTCTCTCTCTTTAACCTGTGCAGTGCAACGAAAATTTTAGGGTTTAGGGTTTTGGGCTTTCCTCGCGAGGATGGCGACGAACGGGAACCTCTCTCAGAAGGAGCTGGACATTCAGATGATGCTCGCCGCCGATGTTCACCTCGGCACCAAGAATTGTGATTTCCAGATGGAGCGCTACGTCTTCAAGAGGAGAACCGACGGTATCCTCCCTTTTCCCATCTTTCTTCTTCTCCGTATATTCGTTCCCACTCTGTTCGATTGTCGTTTTGGTTCGAAAATCGTGTGATTTATCTGCTGTGTGAACCCCAATTTTATAGCCATTTTGTTTATTACATTTCTCGTCTATTTTTTCAGTGTGTTTCTAGGGGTGGGTTTTTCTTCAATGCTGTTTTTTTTTCGTGGGGTTTCGGATAGAGAGGATAAGTGTTTCTGTTTCTTTATATGCTCGTGCTGCAGCCTGCTGTGATGGGTTTATGGTTTAGGGGTTTAAGGTTTATTAGAGGGTAGTAAATGAAGTAAAAAAAATTGTATATAAACGCCAATATTAAGGAGTTTGTGTTTGCTATTCCAGTGTATTAGTTTTCTGGGTTTTGTATTTGTTGTTGACATGTTGTATTTGTTGTGTTTGAAATGAATAGAGTTGTTGGATGGTGCTATTTTGCGTTTTAGGTTCCCATAAATACTGCAGTACTGGTGCAACCTGTTCTCGATTTCTATTGGTTTGTGCTTTATAGGCCAAATGTAATTTTGGGATGCACCTTGGTTCTTGTAAGCTTGTGTGTGTGAGCGTCTTCCTTTTGTTCTAGCTGCAATCAACATCTGGTTGCAACATGAAACCCACTTTTAACATTAATGGATTTCATGATATTAATCGACTGAGTAAACCATCATATTGGTTGTTGTTTTGATGCAGACTGGGAAGCTTTCAACCCAGTCTCTGTTGAGAAGGATGGGCAGCACATATTTGATGGATAGCATTCACGTTAATTAACAGGATTAGGCTGTCCTAGTTTTCAGTTAGAGCATCTTTTACTTCTTTGTTGCAGGCATATATATTATAAACCTTGGGAAAACTTGGGAGAAACTTCAACTGGCGGCACGAGTTATTGTTGCTATTGAAAACCCCCAAGAGATCATTGTGCAATCTGCCAGACCTTATGGACAGAGAGCTGCGTTGAAATTCGCACAATATACTGGAGCCAATCCAATTGCTGGGAGGCATACTCCTGGAACTTTTACAAATCAGCTCCAGACATCATTCAGTGAGCCACGCCTTCTTATTCTCACTGACCCTAGAACTGACCACCAGGTGTGTCTCTCAAGTTTCACATATGCTGAACACTTGCGTCTAACATGTATAATCATGACTGTTGATGAATTCTTTCTCAGCCTATCAAAGAAGCTGCTCTGGGCAACATTCCAACAATTGCTTTCTGTGACACGGATTCGCCTATGCGGCATGTTGATATTGGTATTCCTGCAAACAACAAGGGCAAGCATAGCATAGGCTGCCTTTACTGGCTATTAGCGAGAATGGTACTTCAGATGCGAGGAACCATTCTTCCTGGGCACAAATGGGATGTTATGGTAAGCTGCAATAAGAGTCTATACATTATTAAAGCATATATTGGGCTAGAAAAAATTATCAACACTACCTATTTCTCTGCACTAGTTTCTAGCTGGTAAAGATCGGGGTATATAAGAAACATCTGGCATTGGGACTATCTATCAGACGTGTATAAGTAGAAAGTATTGGTGCATATTCTACTTTTCCGTTTAACCAATGTTGATGAATATGGGTCCATCATCTTGTTTTGGATGGTTTTATACGGAAGCTCATAAATTTTTTTGTAAAAATTTAATGATATTTTATTTATATTTAAACGAGTTTGAGACATGTCTATTTGATGCCCTTTTTACCAAATCATGGAATATACATTTCCAATTTCACGTGGTTGAGTAAGGCACTAAATCACACTCTTTCAGTTATCTCCAGTGATTGCACTTCTATTGTGCTCTTTGTGGGTTATCTTCTTCTTCTTTTATTCTTATAGAACGTGTGGCATACACAGGTCGATCTGTTTTTCTACAGGGAGCCTGAGGAGGCTAAAGAGCATGAAGCAGAGGAGGTTGTTGCTATCGCAGATTATGGAGCTTCTGAATTCCCAGCTGCTGCACTTGGGCTTCCAGATCAGTGGGCTGGCCAAATTAGTGATGCTCAGTGGGGAGGAGAAGTAGCTCCTCCTCCTGCAGTGGATGCCATGCCTCCTGCTGACTGGAACACTCCTGAAGGTCAGACTGATAATAGAGACTCTCTCTCTCCTTTTTTGGAATCTTAATACAAAGTTTTGGAAAAATGACAATAAAAGAAAAGTATAGTAGGCACTTTTTTGTGAATGGAGAAATGGTTCCATGTGGATAGCAAGCCATCAATGTATGTCGGTTTCGTTTCTGAAAAATAGGATTTATCTTTACAAATTAAATCGATCTGCACCATATCATCAGATTCAAGTGTTGATTTGCGGTGAATAATTGTATCCTTTGATTGGGATGCCATTTTGTTAAGCGGTTCTTGTGGCTAATTTCTGATGTAAAAGCTGGTGTTCGCCAGTTTTGGTTAGAAAGCTTTCTATTATGGGAGTCTTTTTTTGTATCAGTTCACAAACCTTTTGGTGTGTGTGTGTGTGTGTGTTTCTCAACTAATCATAAAGATACGTTTCTCCAGTAAGTTGTATGTGCTGTCACCGTACGTCTAGCTATTCATTTACCTGTTCTGAAAGCTAGCTGATTCTGATGGTCTTCATGTGGTCGATAGTGCATTTAGTTAATCTCTTTCATTTTGTGAATGCAGTTGCTGTTGCGGGTGAAGGATGGGATGGGGCAGCTGCACCGCCACCTATGAGTGCAATAGCTCTGGACTCAGTTCCTGCAACAGGCTGGGATACCATATGACTTGTGTCCATTCTTGAGTTCTCTAACTGAGGAATTGGTTATGTTTTTCTTTTCCCCTTTTTAGGTGGGTTTAGTTCAGGGTTATGGCTTTGAGCTTGTGAATTTGATGGATATGGAGCTCTTTTACTTGGACGTCTGTTTTTTTTAAGTGGGTTTAGTTCAGGGTTATGGTTTTGAGCTTGTGAATGTGATGGATATGGAGCTCTTTTACTTGGACGCCTGAGTAGGTTAGTGAAACTGATCATACATTCGGGTTATATTCCCTGATGTTTTGCATTTTCAGAATATAGATATCTTGAGACAGCAGATCTTCAAGCATTGTGGCTTGTTGACCATCCCAGTTTTATGTTTGATACGAGTCTGGATTGCTGAATATGACCATTTCATTAATGAATCACGGGGCGTTTGTTAAGTCTCAGAAATTCCCATTTTTTTGGCGTCACATTTCTGACAAAGGCTGTTTTTGAAATGAGCAAACCATCTTTTGTTTTAACCAACCAGGACCGTGCTTGTACACCAGAAGAATGTTTGCTACTTACTGAAACTGTTTCTTATATTCTTTTTTGGGGGTTGCGCTCCCTTGCTACTGCAATTTAAATTTGAGTTAAGCATGGTGAATCGATTTAGCACATTGTATTTATTTATTTTTTCCTTCTACCTGCTGGATTAGTGATTTTCTCAATTGATGTATAGATTCATGGTTGCAAGTAGCGATTCGAACACTGCAAAAGTCACTGCCATGGGTTATTATGTTTTAATGGTTATGTAAAAGCTGAACTTGTTTAGTTGTGAAGTTTTGGTGCAAAGATTGTTGATTTTTAAATTCTTTTAGGGTGCATTTGGATACTTTAGAGGAGAATTCTCATTAAAAAATGAATTCTCAATCCAATGAAATACCAAGAGAATTCTCACTCTCAATTTCCAGTGTTTGGATAACCTGGACCCACTCGTTCTTATGCTTTGAAAACCATTCATTCTTTTTTGTATTGTTATTTGGTCTTATCACGGATTTGACGTAAGAATATTCACTCTTCCGGATTAAAGTATGTTAGGATGTAAATGGATCAGTCTCGGTTGGATCTATACATTATTAAATCGACTTGATCTGATCATGCCTAGTTAGATTTGCGTTGAGAGTCAAAATAAAAAATATGATATTGAATCTGGTGCTCATTAGCTACTTGTCAGGTCAGATTTTCTCTGAGATTCAAATTCGATCAATAAAATAGTGCCTAATTTATTATATCTTATAAATTTGGATTGGATCGGATGCCAACCTAATCCAATTCACTGACATTCCTCTCTAGTAGCTTAAAAAAGAGGTAGAAGTCAAAGAACACCACAACCACTTCCTGGTAGGGGTGAAATGGATCAGGTTTGATATATCTGATCCAAGTCTAATGTAGTGTATGGATCCTTAATACAACATTTAAATGTGCATTTGCATCAGTTTTGGATTATTTAATTGGATAGTTTTTGGTTCAGACAATATCCAAAACCCTATTTTCTGCTGGATCTAATCTTTGGTTTCATATCAAATATGATCCATTTGAATATTTATATATAAAAATCTTGTTTTTTTGGTAATCTTTTAATGGATCCAATATTTTTATTTTGTATTTTGGATCTGATGTAAACCCATTTCATTGGATATTGTTAAGATCCATACTTAGATCCAGTCTTGTTGCATACATTTTGGATTTAGATTTGAATCTAACAAGAACTAATCCATATCACAACCTTTTGTTGGAGTTGTAGAGAGAGAGAGAGAGAGAGAAGGGCAGTAAGGAGAAAAAAAGGCAGAGGAGTAGGTGGAAGAGAGGATAAGATGAGCCGAAGAAAGATGTATGAGAGAGGCAAAGAAAGAGGCAGAGGAGGGGCATAGAATCCTGTTAACCTGACACTCTTCATAGGAGCACAAATGCTTCTGAAGATCAACACTGTAATTGTAAGATTGATCATGAACTTTGTATCGACATTGATGTCAATACACTACTTACTCACATAATTGCTGTGATTTTCTCTTCAATTCCTTCAGCTTTTTTTTTACCTTCGGCACCATAACGCCTAACATATGTTGTCCGATATTCTTTATTTTTTCAAAAAATTTTATCAGTATGTGATGGAGCCTTTTAATAAAAAAAAATTAGGGGTTTATCACGTATATCGAGAATTCATGAATTGAAGTTATCTGCTATATTATACGTTAAATACCCATATCTTTTAGTTGAAAAGTGAGTATTAGCTCAGTGTTTCAGTTTCACATCAGTGGCAACATAATTGCATGTGGTTTCGTCTTACTTTCTAATTTTTTGAAGAAAATAATTGTAATGTCATGGCTGCTCGAGTTGCACTCCACCAAAGTACACTAAGTGGTGAACCAAATTTTTTAAAAAAGTTTTTTGTCAAATACTTCATGCAATATCCAATACGACATATAGGACATGTATGAGAGACAACATACTTTAAACCATCATGCCTATCTGAGATAATTGTAAGTTGTATTTCCTCATTATATTCGTCATAGCGTATGTGTTTTTCCTTTAGATGCTTCAAAAATCATGCTCATTAATTCTTCGACTCCTTATTAAGAACAACAAATGCTACAAAAAATATCTTACCTTAAGGATCAATACTATAAGCTAACAATAATATACCCATGTATTTTTTTTTTAGGAACGTGCTATCTACCATAAGAACTAAATAGCATCTTTTAAAAAATCCATCTATTATTAAATAAAAGGATAAGAACAAATAGTAAAATTGATCTTTTTGATTAGTCTCAATGTACTCTAGTGATCATCGGTTAGCCTTCATCAAATGATTCAAATAGACAAGAAGCATCTTAAAGGACTCTTCGAATGAACCATATAGCACCTCCTTAGTTTATTGTCATTCATGTTATACTTATTTGTAAGTAACCTCCACACCTTCTTCGTAACTTATGTCATTCATGATTTTTTTTAGAGTTATCTTTAAGTTGTCATGCATATATGCGTTTGTGAATAACACCTGAAATCCACTTGAAAGATATTTTTTTCATTATAAGGTTGCTTAGTGATCCTCCATATGTATGTTCATTTTGATACTTCTTCACTTAAAAGAACCCTTCTCCGCACACCTTTGTGCAATGGATCTTTCAAAGGCAATCAACCGTCATCTATGGGTTCTTTCTCGTGTATACGACAATGACTTTGTTACTGCAACTCTTTAGTAATTTTGTTTTATAGTTATTCTTGATCACATGATCTTTCAAAAAGTCGCAACAATGTTGAACATCATTAAGCCTTTTGCCAAAAGCAATTTCTTAATTATTTGAGTCTGTTATTAAATAGTAAAATTATTCACAATCATCAAGTTGTTCATTATGCAAGCCATTGTACAAACAAAATGCCTTTGTTTTAATGATTTTTAATTAATCTTTATTGTAGAAGAATCCATGGAACGAGAACATATTCAAACTATATCTCATTAGTATAATAACATAAAACAATTATACAACCCAACAAATGTTTATATAAGTTATACAACATACCAAGAGTTCGACTTCTCAAATTTCATTTGTCTTATGCCATCACTGTCTTCTTCCTCTCTCATCGACATGGTATAGTTATCATCATCGTTATCATTCGATTCTCAACCATCGACGTGATAACTGCTATCATTAATTGATTGTTCAGTTGCATGAACTAAATTAAAATTTATTGTATCTATTACTTTCGTTGCTTTCACACATTCAACATCCTTGCATTTTCAACATTCAAGATTAACCTTAAAAACTTTACATTCATTGTAAATTGCAAACATAAATTATAAAGTTCAACAACTTGTACTTAGCTGTGTCATTTGCCAAGGAAGGCTAAATATCATTCAAATTACTGTGAAAAAGATCACTGAAACCGGTTTTTCATATGGTTTCATATCCTCTATATTAATTCTTTGATTATGTACAACATCAATTATTCGTTCTTTATTGTATGCACATCAAACATTTATATCTCTAACTTATTCAAAAAATTACATGTCCTCCACATGCTTGAATGTTTGAGATCATTGACTCTTTCACATATCCGGTTTTACGATACATCAAAATCATAAATTTCTTATAGCTATGATTTTTTGAGCCGATTATAGATATCCAAGTAGAGTGATCAGTGATACGGTAGTGTACTATAAACATTTCAGAGTAAATCATTAATGACCTACACCAACTACACAACATATTATTTATTTAATGAAAATGGCATGTGAGAAAAAATCATTCATGTACACTTCATATAATCAATTAACATAACCACCTACAATAACCACCCTGAAAATCAACTACCTACAATAACCCCATATTCAATGGCTATGCATAGTAAACCCTAGCCTAATTACACCAATACAAAAATATCAAATATTAACTAAAGAACAAATAAACAAACATAAATAAGCTACAACACAAACAAACAAATATATATATATATATATATATATATATATATATATATATATATATATATATATATATATATGAAAAAGACCCTAACATAGTAAACCCTAAATGATAAATCTGATGGTAAATATTAAATAAAATATAGAAAACATACAAAAAACACCTACAATAACAAACAAACACAAATACGCATTGAGCTATTAAATGCTCATATCTAAAAAAAAGTTTGAAATGAAATATAATAATATGCACATTTATATTATTTATATGAAACTCAGCTTTCGACTTAACCGAGAAAGTTAATGAGAAGGATGATAATGTAACCTTGTCAAAATGCAGCAAATTTTTTTTATGAGATTCGCCGCAAGGGGAGAGGAAAAAAACTTAGGGTTCTAGAGGAAAAAAGATTATGGTTCTTTTAAAAAACAAACAAAACAGATAAAAAATAAACAAAAATGATTTTATATATGATTTAGCAAAGCATGCGAAGTTACGCAGGTTCACATGCTAAAAATTTGTATAGATCGATATATATTTGTAGATCTTTTAGAAAATTAACATATTTGAAAGGAAATTTGTATATTTAGGAGAAACTTCACATATTTGAAAGAAAGTTTGTATATTTGGGAGAACTTCACATATTAGAAGGATATACATGCACAATTAGTTAAGCATTTGCGAAGTTTCAAGGTTTGAGTTTAAAAAGATGTTCGCAAATATTAATATACAAACTTTATGAGGTTCGCATAAAAAAATGTGCAGACCTCCTTTTAAGTGGGAGTTTGAGATACCTGATGAGTAGAGCGATATATCGTAAAAACTTTATGAGTTTCGCACATGTGAAGGATAAAAAGGTCCTAACAAAGTTGGCTATTTATGATTTTGGTCATCAAGTAGATTTTTGCAAATTGTGAAGTATTTAAGAAAACCCATCATTTTTATCATGCAGTATGGTCATTTTTTTTGTCAAAAAAATGCAAAATTAGTTTTGTTTTTAAAGACAAGAATAATATTTCATTCCTTAGTTTCATGATTTTATGAATTACTTATCTGATATCAAGTCTATGCACAGTTGTAACAATACTAACATTTGCAATACACTTTGTTTGAATGATACTCTGAGCACCTTCCCTCAAGAAAAAAGGGTATTCTGAGAGCACCAATCTCTTCTGCAGCATTTGCAAAACAGTTGCCCTATTTATTTTTTGAAAATGTGTTTTATTGATATTTGGGTGCTGACCACTTAGGCTTCTTCAGTTTCATCCTCGTGTAAATTAAAGGTTTTACATGAAAATGAGCACTGATTTCTAAAAAGTGCTTTCAGTTAAGCCATGTGAAAGCTTTCATAAACGAGAAGTATGAATGAATTTACTTATAAAAGTGATTGGTTGTGGAAAAACTGATAGAATGACATTTTTTCATCATCGTTTGATGTTTGTTTCATTTATGATGGGAAAGAAGAGCTAGGATTAGGACCAGGTGATGCTAGCACACTTTGAGTATGCTTCTGCACCGGGCTGCCCTTCATTTGCTTTTGGGCTCCAGGATCAGGTGTCATCACATGACACACTTTGAGTGTGCTTTGGATGCCCTCCATTTGCTTTTAGGCTCCAGGATTCAGGTGCCATCACATGGCACACTTTGAGTGTTCCTCTACACCTAGCTGCCCTTCATCTTTAGCTGACAGTCTCAGTTGTGGGGCTCAAACTCAGATGGAGGGCAGCCAGGTGTAGAGGCACACTAAAAGTGTACCATGTAATGGCACCTTATCTCGGCTCCCACAACTCAGACTGTCTGCCAAAGATGGAGGGCAGCCAGGTGGAGAGACACACTCAAAGTGTGCCATGTAATGACACCTGATCCTGGATTAGTCATGTTGCTAACTCAACATCCAGTTGCATGAAACAAAGTTGCCTTAGTTATTGTTGAGAAAATTTGATTTTAGATTATTTTTAGCAGCCCGTGGAAGGTGAAAAGATCAGTGGCCATCACATGGCATAATTTTCTGTGCCTTACGCACCTCATCACCCTCCATCTTAGGTGTGGGGCTCATAACCTGATGGAGGGCTATCAGGTGCCTGCCTAAGGCACAAAAAATAGTGCCATGTGATGGCACCTGATATGTTGAACCTGAGAGTAGCCTGGTAGACCATAGCCCCAAAAGTTGACACTGACGGTCTACTATGTTAAGACTAATTCTGATGGTTTTCCCTCTTTAGAGAATAGGTTTTAGTCCTCACGTCATCATTATAAGCCTGCGAGTGTGGGATATCCCCACTCGTTGCCTATAAAGATGAGAAACTAAATTTTCTATCCATAGGAAAACGTGAAAAAGGTAATGCTTTTTTTTTAAAGGCAGACCCTAACAGTTATACGACTCTACTATTGGGATTTGAACATGCAACGTCCTAACACAAGGTGAAGTACCTGAAAATTGTGATAAATTTCATGATTTATTTAACTCTTTAACAAATATATTTGGGCTTATTCAGAATCAGGTTAGAACCGAAAATGCATTAAAGTCCTATTTGAGTCAAAATTGGGTCTAATGACACTCATTTAGTACTTGAAGTTAATAGGTTTATCATGAGATCTGAGTCAGATTCAGATCTCTAAACTAAAACCCAAATTCAAAATCAGGTATAACCAATATTTTGGTAATAGTCCCTACTAGGGATGCACACAAGCCGAGTTTGAGCCAAGCCTGGGCTGTTCGAACTCAGCTCGGTGCAAAATATATCTGTTCAAGCTCGGCTCAAGCTTCAAGCCGAGCATGAATGGCTTTATCCAGACTCGGCTCGGTTCCGAGCTCATTGCTGAGCCGAGCTTCAAGGCATTCCAAAAAAAAAATCATTTTTTTAAAAGTATTGTTGACGAACCCAAACCTCTCTCAAGTTTTCCAAGTGACCCACCACTAAGCCAAAAGCATATATTTTAGTCATTAACAATGAAAATAATATATACATACTAAAAGTACTTTGTATTAACAGCAAAAAAAGTGAAATATGTGATTTGAACTACGAGCCATTTATCAACGGATTACTCATTACACTAAAAAATAATTTGTTAAATAAAATGGCAAACATATTTTTATATATACTTGTATCCGAGCCTTATGGAACCATCAAGCTTGGCTCGTTTGCTCACCTGAGCCTTAGAACCATGTTCAAGCTCGACTCATTTAAAGTATGAACGAGCTTTGAGCCGGCTCGGTCAGTTGTGCATCCCTAGTCCATACAAGCATGGGTGAGATCGATATAAATATACTGATGAATGAGAAAGAAAAGAGTACAAGGATATATTTGGCATTTCAAAATATGCAACTTAGACACCCATCCAGGTCGCCGAGTGGCAGCAGGTTTGAGGTGAAGGTGCTGACCCCTTTCATCCCAGGTTTGACTCCAACCGGATGTGGTGGTGTCTTTAAATAGTGGGCTGTATAAAGGTTTTGGTGTCGCCATGTTGGTGATCCTATCGGGGTTTACCTTGCAGGCTCATTAGGTGATCTGTTCTCCGTGAGAGTTTATGTAACTTAAGTAGGTAAAGTTAGTGATAAGTTAGGAAAATGGGTTGGACCCAGTGTGGGACCCATGTGGTAAGGTCAGAGCCGTACATGTGTTTTATGGGGCCTGAGGCGGAGGGAAAAAATGGGCCCCCTATTAATAGTAGGAGTTCGGGGGCAGCGCCTCCAATTTTTTTTTAAAGAATCAAAATAACAATAAAATTTGCATTCACATTAAACAAATATAATATTCCAAATATTTATATTATATTAAATAAAAATGTATAAAATATTTATATAAACTACCTAAACAATACTCGTCTGATTGTTTTAGAGGCAAAAATAGTTATCAAATCAGTTTAATCAAGTTGTTCAACATTAATTAACAGAGATTAACTAATACAAATATTTATATTATTTTTATATTTAACAAGCAATAACATCAATTAACAGAAATTAACTAACAATAATTAATAGTAATTAATTAACAAAAATTAACTACTAACAAAAATTAGAAATTAGAAATTAGAAATTAGAAATTACAGTGAAACAAAAAAGTCAAGAGAATAAGACACAACCTGAGTTCAAATAATGATAAGATTTATATTTTTACTAAACAAATATGATATTCTAAATATTTATATTATATCAAATAACAATGTCTAAAATATTTATATAAACTACTTAAACACTACTCGTCTAGCTGTTTTAGATGCAAAAATATTTATCAAATCAGTATAATCAAGTTGTTCAACCATTTCTTTCTCAATTGACAACATAGCCAATCCATTCAATCTGTCCTGAGACATAATTGATCCAATATAATTCTTGATTAACTTCAATTTTGAGAAACTTCTTTTCGATGATGCAACGGTAACTAGTATTGTTAGCAAAATCTTATAAGCAATATAAGCATTTGAGAATAAACCATTCAGTTTCGCCAAATAACGTAGTACATCAATTGCCGTTCTTTCAGTGGTTAAATAACACCTCAGGGTCATCAACTCTGTAGATAAATCATAACCATCAATATTTGAACGTCCATCATGACTTAAAAATTTATCAAGCTTCTCACAATACTTCTTTAAGCTATTTAAGGGATCGGCTTCAGTCTTCAACTTCTCTAAGTTTAACAAAAATCCAAGTCTCTTCATATTGTTTAAATTGTTCAAACCGGAGTTGAAGGAAAGATCGAGCTTGATCAATTATAAACAGAAAATATTCTACTCTAAAAGATTCTTCACTTGATAGTATTACATCGTCACTGCCACTTTCATCAAACTGTTTCTTTCTTCGGGTTATGCATTTTTCTCGAAATTTAGGTTCAAACCTCATGTCACTTGCTAGTTTCTTAGCTTCATCCATGACACTGGAAAATGGGAAACTCCGGGAGCGAATGCGAAACTCCCCACAATGGTCAAAGAGGGAGATTTCATGCACAAATCCTCTGAATATGGAAAAAACAAACTAATATTTGGTTTCAGCACCAACCCATTTGGTTTCTCAGAAGATCAAATCGAGACTCTTTTCAATTCCACCACAGATGGGAACCATCCTTATGGCAACACGGTAGCACCATGATCATACACAACACATTCCAAAGAGTAAAATGGTAAATTTTTATTGACAATTTCCCTTAAATTTATAAGAACTGTAAGACATGAAGAAAAAAGTGCATGGTGGTGGCAAAATTAACCAGAAGAATTGCCTTTTTCAAGAAAAAAAGAATAAAAAAAAAGATCAGTAGCAAGTAAAAAGCCATGTAAGCACGCAAATGGGCACAGACCAATAGAACCTAATGGTGGAAAATTGACTAAAAGAACACGAGAAATCAAGAAAGATGGTGAGGGTAGGGAAAAAATAAATGGAGAAATGAGAGTGGTCAGTGGTGCAAACTCCTCAAAGGACAAAGGAAGTTCTAAAACAAGAGAACATTAGAAAAGAAACACAACATGTAAGGAAGGTCTAATTTGAGAAACAATATGCCCAACATACAGGAGCCAGAAACCATCAAGAGAAGAAAGATGAAAATTTGGTCCAATAAAATATCAAGGAGACGTGATGCTAGAGATTGTATGTGAAAAAGAAAACGAAGAACAAATTACTTTGAAGCAATGTGGTAAAAATTGTCATAAAAATGACAAGATTTATGATCATATCTTATGATACCGTAACATATAGATCATTGCATTGCATCTATACATATCATACAACACACTGTGTCGTACACTATCGTAAAAAAAGTAGGTTATTTTAATATCTGGACATTTTAGCTCGGATCCATTATAGGGACTAGTAAATTGGAAAAAGAATTGATTCCTAAAAAGAATTGATTGTTCCTTTTCTAAACAAATGGGGGGAGCTCGGGCCTTAAAAATGGGCCCCTAAAAATTTTTTGGGCCCAGGGGCCCTGAGGCCCAAGCCTCATTGGCCTCTTTACAGGTCCGGCTCTGGGTAAGGTCCGAGACTTTGCTCATACCCAAGAGTGGTCGCAAAATCATTGAAATGAGCAAATAATGGATTTGCCTGACTTTAGCACGTTGACTCTTTTTTTTATTGATAGTCAAGTTGGAGTTAGTCAGACCCCTACGTATATCTCTCAAGCCTCATGTGGCAGAGGGATTCGAACTTAGGCCTTCAGCTTGGCACAAAACCTCACTTACCACATGAAATAACACTTAGATGTGAGATGAATTATAATTTTATACATGTATAAGATATTTATTTGCATATAATAATAAATAATCATCATAAATTATGCTCTTTATGGTTTGTTTGTATGATGTATGAAGAAATATTTTTATGTGTTAGAAGTTTATTCTAGTAATGCAATGTTATGTTATTTATTTTTTAGCAATATTTATGATTATTTGAATCTAAATATATATATCGATCCAAAATAATCAGATGATGGTTAACTTATGAGAAGTTAAGCATGTTGCATGTGATGATGTAATGATGATACACATGAATAGTAAAAGTTTTCACTATGGTGAAAGTTTTAAAAAGTAAAATTATATGTTATATTTGGCATATCATATTGTATCATGGATTCATAAATTGATGAAAAACTAAAGTATTTGGGCATTAGTATGCTCATGAAATAACCAGAAAACCCCCGTGAAGAACTAAGAAAGTAAGACTTATTTATTTAAATATTATTTAAATTTTGACATAAGAAACAAGTGAACGAAAGGATGACTTTAGCCCGTTGATTCTAGCAATCTAAAACACCAATAAACTCTAAAATAAGCTTATATAAATTAACAGACTGTGCAAGATAACAAACAACATGCCAGAAAAAAGGTTCAAGCCCCTGGTTTTTTACGCAAAGTTAAAAAACCCCTTTTAAATCATATATTTTTTTTCAAATTGAGCTTGAAACACATTGGTTTAAAACACAAAAAATTACGTTAAGAAACATACTTTTCCAAAGAATGCAACTACGGATCCAATTTTATCAAGGCTCAAGATCACATTAAGTCTTCAATTTGAATCTCATAGTCCCAATACCTTAAGTTGAATTTAATGAAAAATCGCATATATAAGTCCGACCTTTTGAACCCATCCTACAAAATCAAAATTGAGTTAAGTCTGACTATATTATTTGCTGATTTTTTTTAAGTTATGTTATTATGTCTTTTTCTTCGCCCATCTTTTTGAATTTAAAGCTAGTTCCTACTACCTTAAGATGATTTTCAATGAAAAGTCTCATATATATGTCCGGATTTTTTACCCCGTTCTATAAAATAAAAATTGAATTAAACCTTACTATATTAATTGCTGATTTTTTAATCTCATTTTCTAGTATTTTTTTTTTCGTTCATCTTTGTGAATGCAAAGCCTTTTCAATCATGTATTCAGTATTCAATCATATTTTGCCGTTTCACGTATTGCCTGTCATGCCAATCAAGTTACTCACTCGCGGGGGTTCCAAAATCCTCCATTATTTGAGTGTGATTTTCTGATCAAGATCCAGCTAGGCATACTGTGGACCGGCATCCAAACCCGATTTATGCCTGTAACACACCCAACCAGCTTGATACTTGCGGAGGATCTGGTGCAACGAGATTGACACTTTTAGTGTGCTGCTGCACCTGATCACCCTCCACCTTTAGGATACAGGTGGAGGGTGATCAGGTGCAGCAGCACACCAAAAGTGTGCAATTATGTTGCACCTGATCTTCCCTCATCGATACTCATATTGGGGGCATTCTTGCCTTACAGCTAAGGGGTGTCAAGGGGTCGGGTTTGGTTTTCAGATCCAGGTGGAACCAGACCTGGCCCCAATTTTTGGGTATGGTATGGGGTCCGAACCCAAGTCTAATTGGAACCACCATACCCGGACCCCGATAAGAACTACATGAACCAGACCCGGGTCATACCCGGTAAAATACTATTTTTTTTATCATTTCTTACATTGAAAAAATGTGAATCTTAATCGGAACTTGGGTCAGGCCCGGGTCTGATATAAAATTTCACAAACTATACCCGGATCCATGTATTAATTGGATATTCAAGTCCGAACTCAGGTCTTCTTATTTATCATCATACCCGGACCCTATAGGGTTTGGTACGGGCCGGGTCCAGGTAAACCCAACCCATTGAGACCACTACTTACAGTTAAGCCATTAACTCTGATGGACCAAGGGACGGCAGAAGGACAAGGGGTCTTAACCGGTTGAAAGCGATTCATAAAACGAGGCAACAACTTTTTTTTAGGCCTGCCATCTGAACCGGGGTTTTCCCTGGTTAAATATCGGCAAGCTGGCTTTGTGTGAGGTGGAACAGGCATATTCATTTTTCTTTTCCTTTCATGGGAGGCCTGAAGTAACGCACTCACTACCATCATCATAATCATAATGGCAATGCGACAGTAAGTAGTATAACATATCGAAGATGAAGCCTGAATACAAAAACTTGACCTTCATATATTGGTCAACGTTGAAACGGCCAGAAAACACACAAATAAAATTATTTATAAATAGGACGAAATACTAACTTTTGAATTGTAAATTTGTAGGAAAATGGTTCCAACTACTGTATATGAACATTGCTGTAGTTTTAGTGTTCAGCATGCTTTATTTGTTAAAAATCAATTATTGAACCTACAAACCTTACCATCAATGGTACAGGCAGACTAAAAAATATGAGTTCTAAGTCATCTAACATTAGGCTCTTGATGAGGAGCCAAACACATTTTTCTAGCGATGAGTGTCTCTCCTCTATCGAGCAACAACAAACCCTCATCCTCAATTACCTCAATTTCTTCGTTAACTTCTTTATCCTTCATGACATATATAGGCTAGATCAAATTCTGAATCTTCCTCCTCATAAGTACCCTAAGTAAACAACACATTTCCTCTATATTTAGTGAACTTATGATCCAGTTTCTCGTAAATATAACACTTAATAGGGGCAACTGAAATCATCGGTGTAGACTGGGATGAACTAAGTGGCATTAGGATGTCTATATGGTAGGACAGACTTGCGAACAGGTACAACTGATGCATGATTAGTGGGCTTCACTGGCTGACCAATCCTAGCTAAAGTTTTTCTTTACGAAGACTTCTCCCATTGTCTAGCTCTCTTATGAGCTTTAGACTCACACCAATATTAAAAAAAAAACATATCCTGTAGATGAAAACTCAAACCACCAATGTACTTGGATACTAGTTACTTCTCATTTTCACATATGTCATTCCTAGCAACTAGGTCATGAAACTTCTCAGTATGTTGGTTAACTGACTTTATACCCTGTTTGAGGTTCTGATACTATGATAATTGAAAGGTAGGAACTGAGCTCAAAGCTTTTGTTTCATATGCTCTCAATGTTCAATAGGTGCATGACCTTAATGCCTGCAGGTCTGCTTAACTGTCTCCACCAAGCTGCAGCCCTACCCTTCAATCTAAAAGCGACTAAACCAACACACTTATCTTCAGAAACTTCCTTAAACTCAAGGATTTCTCTAACCTCATTTATCCAATCCAAGAACTCTTAGGGGTACTAGATCCCTTAAACTCAGAGATTTTGAACTTAAGACCAGATTTCCAATTAAATTTTCTAGGCAAACTCATGTTCCTATCCAAATATAAATGCCTATGAGTGTCAAACTCACTATTTGGATCATACATACTCGTATCATAACTTTCTCAGGATTTGTGCATACTATGTTCCGATTGATGCTCTCTCTCCCTGATAAACTTATTCATTCTTCAAGTTAATTGATCAACTCGTTGCCGCAAGTCACGATTTTCATACTTAAAATCATGATTCTCATTTTCAAGGTTATGCTCACATCGATCATGACTACCCATTTTCCTAGACATGACGAAACACCCAAGAGATACACTATGATCAGAAAAGAAAAGATCCTACTAACCTTTGATACCAACAATGGTGTAGCCCGATAGTGGGTCAGTCTACAATGAACACCCTAAATCTACTAAAATGTGGATGCTTCTTTTGAAAACTGGAATTGCTCATAGATAAATTTGGTTTATGCTGGATTTCGGCTCAGAAGAACTCAAAATCAAGAAAAATGCCCAACACGGGAAAGATATGCGACAAAACAATCTTTTCAATGATTCCTAAATCGCCTGAAACAGATCTTTGGTTGTAAAGCTATCAATAAAACACTGCGATAAAAAAATCTATAAATAAATGGTGTCAGGGCAAGCAAACAATAGACTGTTCACATCCAGTTTCAGAGACAATATGGACTGAATCTGCAACTAGTCCAAATATGAAAGTTTTAGATAAATTAATTATCTTTTCAACAAAATAAAAAATTAGAATTTTTTGAGTATGAATGGTTCATATATGATTTAATCAATTAAGCAGGCTGATTAAGGACAAAATAGTCACTCGAGTGACTATCCTTCCAGTTTTGGGCTATTTTTTATAGTGATAATGCTGGAAACAGGGAATGGCCAAAACATGAAGATTATCAAAAAGGTCGACAACTTTTCAACAAAATAATTCACGTAATTTTTTATCACAAATGAGAGAGTTATATCTAAAATACCATAGGTGAGTGAGGTTAGGTCAAAACTCTGAAAAACAAACATACTAAAAACTGAAGCATAAACTTAAGTCTATTTAAAAAAATATAGACGATCGAATCATGCGATGGTCAAAACAATAAAGTTGTTAAGCTATTCGGAAGCTTTTCAACGAGTTCAAGAACTCTATAAACTAACTAATATCATGAAAGATATGATCCATTTAATGAGACTGAGTCAGAATGAAATTTAATCCACTGTAGGTTGAAAACCTAAACAGAAAACCTCAGGTTAGTCCCTAAACTAGCAACACCCATCATCAGGCAAGCCAATGTCTCACCAAGCATCGCCCTAACCACTGAGAGAAGGTAGGCTCATGTCGATGTTGCTATTGGTAGTGGTCATCATGCAAAACATAAAATGTTGATATTTTAATATGAAGTACCTAATGCATAAGTTGGTAGTACATGGAGACAAGTCTCCTCGCAATCAACAAGGAAGAAAAAAAAACACTCAACCCAAACATTTCTTCAATAAATTGGTTAGTTATAGTCTTGTAAGTAAATTTAGTTAGCAAAAAGTCTCGAGTGTTTGAGTGTATTAAGACTTTTAAGTATGTCACTGAAAAGCAACTTCAACTCTCCAGCTGTGCTTTTCAGTTTGATAATAGAGGAGAATTTACTGGTCATGATTTTAATTTTTTTTTATGTGAACATGGTATTTTCCATCAATTTTTGTGCCCATATACCCCTGAACAAAATGGGCATGTTGAGCGCAAACATCGGCACACCGTTGAAACCGGTCTAAGCTTGTTACACACTTCTTCTCTATTCTATCCCTTCTCGATAGATGCTTTTCACACAACCATCTATATTATCAATCGTCTTCCAACCTTAGTGCTTAATTGCAAGTCCTCGTATGAGCTTCTCTTTCACAAACCTCATGACTATCACCATCTCCGTGATTTTGGTGCACGTTGTTATTCACTTTTAACTCTCTATCATACATATAAATTTCAACCCAAAACTAAACCCTGCATTTTTTTTGCTATACCTCTCGTCATAAGGGTTATCTTTGCTTTGATCCCTGTGTGATCGTGGTAGTTGATTCACCACCTCTGTAAGTGTAGAGATGACTTTAGGGCAACAAATAACAATGGCATATTTATTTTTACTAGCTAGCCTAGTCCTAACTTTTCAAAGTATTCGTGTAGGTTAGCTTTGGGATTGGGCTGGTAGACAGAAGACTTGATTCACATCAGTCTTGGTCCAAACTGGTTGTGTCCATAATGATATAAAACAAAACCATTTTCTCACCTCAGAGAAAGAATAAGGACCACAAACTCTTGTAAAGTGTGCAATTTGGTCGTTAAACTTGGGATCTCTTAAAATTGCTAATCAAAAGACAACTGCTAGCGGTTAGCAAACCTAGCTAGGACACCACCTACGCACACCCCACTAAATTTCCTTACAAGGATAAAAACTCATGGGCCGACTTTGGTTGGCAGCCTCAACTAGAGATGAACGACAGACATGGGTTAGCTTTTTTGACCTTGTGCTGGCCCAAACAAGGATGCAAACGGTTTGGATCCAGAGTAGCTAAATACATAAGGATTTGGATCCAAAACAACCAAAATTTGCAAAACATCTATGCTGGATCTGACCCATTTCCTTCCCTAGGCCCAAATGGGGGTTAGGCCTGGCATATGTATGTATCTAAGTTTTGGTTGGATTTCAAAGTCATGCCCTTTTGGGCCATGTGTCAAAATCATATAGCCCATGCCATTTCTTGTCATGAATCACGAGATCCAAAATCTCTACCATTTTGGATCACAAATCAAGATCTGTAGTCCATTTCATGTCAAGTTAGGAATCACAATATCTGTAACTCATTCCCTTCTGGGCAATGATTAATGACATATGATAGGTTTCAAAGATGAAGCTAAAGTAGTTTGGTCTGCAAATGCAATTGTTGAGTTGTAGGCAGGTGTACAACCATTGTAGGTAATATTAGCTAAAATGTTAGTTTCAAAATGTAGTCCAAATGTTTTCTTGATTTTTTTTAAGAATATATTTATAGGGAGAAACCAAAGCGGGTTATATGTCCCCCCCCCCCCCCCCACGAACACGCAGGTGCGTCTTTGGGGGTTCGAATGAGCATCACACATGTAAGCACGTGGGGCTCGTATCCTTGTTTGTGTCAGCATCAATTAGCATCATAATCTGGTGCGGTTGTAAAGACTTAAGTACCCTTTCTCGCCATTCCTGCCATGAAACGATGATTCTAGAAAAGAATAAAAATATCCTCCATCCAGAAAAGAGAGGATGATCTTAACTCTTTAAAGTCTAAACATTTTGTTTTCACCCTAAACAGTAAACTCCTCTGCTGTAACAGAAGCTCCTCACAATATTTTTCCCTAAACATTCTTGATCACCCTTTGACAACGCCCCATCCGTTGTAACAGGAGCTCCCTTTGACGATACACCTTTTACCGTCGTATGCTGCCACTAGAGCACCCTTTGTTGTCGTCTGTTGTCGTCGGAGCACCCTTTGTCATCATCTGTTGCAGCCAGAGCACTCTTTGTCATCATCTGCTCATGAGAAATAGTTGAACTATCAGAAAAATCAATATTCTGTCTATTGTTCATCATGATACCAGGGTGCAAGCATCGAACTAAGTAGACAGAATAATGATTTACAGTAGAGATAATGGTGGCAGTGTTAAACTAAGTAGACAGAGAGCAATGATTTATAATAGAGATCAGATCATAGAGTAATGATTTACAGTAGAAATCAGATCAGAGAGTAGAGATTTACAGTAAAAACCATATCAAAGAGTAACGATTTACAGTATAGATCAGATCAGAGAGTAACAATTTACATTAGAAATCAGATCAGAGAGTAGCGATTTACAGTAGAAATCAGATAAAAGAGTAATGGTTTACAATAGAGATCAGATCAGAGAGTAGCGATTTACAATAGAAATAAGATCATAGAGTAACGATTTACAGCAGACATCAGATCAAAGAGTAGTGATTTACAACAGAAATCAGATTAAATAGTAGCAATTTACAGTAAAAATTAGATCGACGTTGTCACCATTATCACTGCTGTAAATCGTTATTCTCTGTCTACTCAGTTTGACGCTTGCACCCTGGTATCATGATGAACAATAGACAAAAATACTGATTTATCTGATAGTTCAATTATTTCTCACGAGCAGACGACGACAAAGGGTGCTCTAGCGATAATAGACGACGACAAATGGTGCATCGTCAAAGGGAGCTCCTGTTATAGCAGATGGTGCGTTGTCAAATGGCGATCCAGAATGTAGACTCGCGGGAATATGGACTTGCGGGAATATGGAAAACTATTTATGTGAGAACATTTCTGTTAAAAGCATATCTATCTTTTAGAGACTCCCATTTTTAAAGAAGAGATCACCAAAATATTCATATCGTTCATCGTCAAGTTCATTTTCTGGTACAAAGCAATTCTATTTGCAGCTGAGGATACATCCTCTCCAAGCAAACAAGCTCATTAGTAATGGCAGCCCACTACACCATTTTTCTCGGACTGAGGTTGATTCTTAGAGACTATAGCAATTGTGTACTCTTGAGAATATGCTTTACAAACTTCAGCTCAGACACTGTCCCTTTGAAGGAGCCAATTGGCTACATGATAAATCGCTTTTACGATGTAGGAACGAACCCGAAAATATTTTGTAACACAAGACAAGAACGAGAAGGCGGCAATGCATTATAACATAAGCTAAAAACCAAGGCAACGATAAGAGTAGCGAGAATGTGCAAAGCTATTTACGGAAGGACATTTCCGTCAAACGAATATCTATTTTATAGAAAGATATTTTCGTCAAACGCATATCTACCTTTTTTATATGTTATTTTTTTATAGAATTGACATGGGTAACATTGGCATATGAATTATCATGGGTCCCAAGATATTCCTCTGTACACACCGGAATACGTGAATTTGTCTTCGGGGGAGAACACACAACACCCTCTCGAAGAAACCACCCTCAGGATGAGAGACCTAGCTGTGCTGGCTCTTACGGTCGCTGTCCTCACAACGTAAAACTCTGTGGGCTTATCCCTCCCTCGATCCCAGAGAGGATAATTGCCATAAATAATTAGTGACCGAGGAAGAGGAGAGCTAGTGAGCTGATACGTTCAAAAGATAACCAGTGGTGGGTTTCATGACATGAAAAGTTTCAGGACGTGGGGGCAACCTGATGCTTCCTTGCTCGTTAAGTATGTCTCAAGAAATTGAGTTGGCAACTTTTTGGGCGGCCAGAAGCCTTTTTCTCTTTGTGAGTCTGTGTTGGGTCTGGCTTGGCCCGTTTTACTTTTTTCACATGAAACTAAATAGTTTTGGATATTCTCAATTGACCCAGTCTCACAGGGACTCACATGATAACTGGATCTGATCACACCCTGCTGTGAGATTCCAGTATGATTCAAATCAGTAACCAGACCCATTTCTCAAAATTCAGATCTAGTGCAGGGTTATGGATGATCCAACTCATATACGACCCATTTTTATCCCAACAGTAGTTAACCTTTGAAATGAGTCTAAAGGTTGGACCCAAACCTGACCTAATTTGATTCAGGTTGGGGTTTGGGCCTAGGTATGACTGAAATTGTACACCTGTATGGGTTACTGGGTTCGGATATAAGTTGGGTCAGTCACAAATGGTCAGTTATAAACAGGCTTGATTTTTCATAGTGTTCGAAAAATTAGGCATGTATTTGATCCAATTTGATTTTGATTCGTCCTCAGGTCTGGGTATGACTAAAATTGTGACCCAGATGGGTTCTCAGCTGAACCGATTTTTAATCGGGTTGAATATTATCCTTTTAACAGGATCACATATTAACAAACTCTAGTATGAAACACTTACAAATTGAAAAGCGTATAAAAATCATTATTCTAAACCATACAAAAACTTCTTATCTAACTACTTACCAACGGAAGAAGGGCATTGGTGTGCCAAAATATTTGAATTAAGAAACTTTTTAAAATTTACATAGATGTTTGTTGGGTTTCAGTGTCGTTTTCAAAATTTCAGGACATTTGTAACAATGAGAGAGAGTTCAATGAGGACGTTACCAAGAGAGAAAGAGTAGGTAAATCCTACCAAAATTACCAAAGAAAAATTATGAACGATATTAACAATTACCCAAAGATACAGATAAATAACCAAAAGAGGGAGAGAAAGTATTAATTATTTAAAGAATAATCGAATGATTGAAATTATAAATATTTTTAAAAGTTATCAAATTCCAAAATCCATTAAGCATGAGATTCATTAGGCTCCTTCATCCTATAGGACATACCCATGATGAAGAATGTGAGATTTACTATTATTATGAATTTCAAGATAGCCATTGAAGGAGAGTTTGCTCTTATTCTAGGTAAGTGATCTGTTCTTGCTTTTTTTTATATATATTTACACGGAGAAATCACCCCCAATATCAGAGACCTAGCCGTGCTGGCTCTGCCTCCCCTAAGGTTTTTTTCTTTTTCTTTATTGGCCGATCCATGAAGACGGGCCGTTGATCCGGTGGAAATGAAAAGAATATTTCCGTACAAAACAAGTTTAGGTTTGGGTTGGATCCAGTGATGGGTTGTTTTAGTTTGGGTCAGGCTGGAAAAAGGGTTTAAATAC
This sequence comes from Nuphar pumila, assembly GCF_984573655.1. Lineage (NCBI taxonomy): Eukaryota > Viridiplantae > Streptophyta > Magnoliopsida > Nymphaeales > Nymphaeaceae > Nuphar > Nuphar pumila. The sequence goes on from NC_143253.1 coordinate 137,383,974, forward strand.
AAACTGGGTTCGTCTTCAGCTCAGTTCCGGCACAAATTGCACATAGCTGTTTGGGTTACACATAAAAACATACGTCATATAAACGGATTCCGATCTATATTTTGCTTACCCAAGAACCGAAGGGTCTAAATTGCAGACCCCATCCGAACCCGGTTCGTGTGTCTGTCAAGTGTGAGTCGGATCAGGTTTCGGTCGGGTATACCGGACCGTGTTCCACCCTTGATGGGGCAAGCTTATCGGTAATTGGACCCATCAGGCACTAGGAAGGTCCGTATCTCGTTTACCGGGTTCAGACCGATACATATGGCCGTCCCGTAAGGGTCGTTGGTGGTTACGACTTACGACTCGATGAAGAGGGGAATAATTTATAACTCGAGGCGTCTTCGTTTCGAAGGCGAAGCTCTTCAGAAGGTGATCGATTCTGCTTGGGTACGCTCTCTCTCTCTCTCTCTCTCTCTTTCTCACCTCTCATCTCCCGTTTTGATTCAATTTACTATTGGGAGAACGATCTAAGGTTTTCTTTTTTCGATCCGTTCCCCCATTTTACTGTTAAAATTTGAATCTGAAAGTCGCTGAACCTTCCGATTTTTGGAGGGGTTTCGGAATCGAATTATGGTTATTTCTCTCGTTGAACTCGGTTTATGCTTTTGTTTATTCGGTTCTTCCTTCTTTCGTTCGAATCCGTTCAGTCGTTTTCTTGTTGAAATCGGGTTCCCTCGTCGTTGTATTTCATGTTTCTGCGATTTCTGTTATCTTCTTTTGGAGTTAGTCGGCCGAGTGCGTAAGATGATAAAGATTGTGTTTGGCCTTTAGAAATTTGTTTCTGGTTATGGGATTTTCGTTTTATCTTCTGATCGAAGATTGTGATGGTCTTGCTTGGCGCCACTAGTTGGGGTTTAATCGATGCTTCGGATGTTGGTTTTTCTTTCTTGCTTTACGTTTTTGCGTTATTTTTTCGATTATTTGTATTCAAGTCCAATCGACGAAAAAATGTTGTGCCATATTTTGGTGCGATCGTCGTTGCCTTTCTGTCCCAGAAAAACCAACCAATGGCGCGTGCACACACACACACACACACACACATGTGGGCGTCCACACGAATACACGCACTTCTTTTAAGGATTAACCATTGGCGTGCACACAAACACGCATGCGAGCGCGCGCACACACATGCTTTTTGTGACCCCTATTTAGTTCACGCATCCTTTACTGTTTTTGGTGACAAATAACATATGTGCATGATTCTCTGTTTGGAACCCTGAAAAATCAGAATATGGCATTTTTTTGTGTCCATGGGGATGCTTGGGTTTGCGTGTTTGTGTTTGCATGGATGTGTCGAAACTCCAAACTTCATATTTTTACTAGAGGATATATTTCCTTTACCTCTTATTGTTCATGAGTGCTGTTGCCTCGGATTGCTGGATCTTTCTTGCTTGGTAGAATCAATTAAAAATCCTGTTTGGATCATTTCGCTCCTATGCTGAAGTTCACAGTTTTTTGTGTCTCTTATACTCAGAAGTTGAAACTTTCATAGTATCAGAAGAGAAAGGAAAATGAAGTGGACGGCTTAAATTGAATTTGTATGCTGATGTAAACTTCCAATCTGACTTGCGAAGTATCACTAATCCATGTCAAATGGCTCTTCTGGGATCTGCAGTTTCTAGTGAGGTGCGTAAGTCAACTTTTTTTATTTTCTCTTTTACTTTTTTTCTTTCTCCAAATATGTTGTCTGGTAGGAGCTTATAAATGGATGGTCTCTGCATT